>NC_134356.1:463548284-463848284 GCF_048569485.1 Anomaloglossus baeobatrachus
GTAAGACACATTTTACATAAACAAAGGTAAATAAAACTTTTGTCATTTAGAAACCGTCCTCTCTCCAGCACAGTGTGAAAGTGAACATTACAGAGTTTTTATTGCTTCTGGAAAATGTTACTGATCTGTTGGGCAATTGGTGCCTGTAAAATCTTTACACTATCTTTTTTAACAGAGGATGCCAATATAACTAGCACTGTAGTGCAAACAAATCCTAAAAGGAGGCGAGATAACATGAATTTAAATTCCAAAGGGGTTCCTGTGCTGGTTTCCTAGTGCACCAGTCAGTAATGTGTTTGTGGGAATTCAGTCTTTTTGTCTCTAAGAGGGGGAAAAAAGCTAAATCTACATCGGTGGCCCAGTCTAGGTTTGCCATTCTTTAGGTTCTCTATTGATGTGAATGAAGTGGCCTGGACCTTTTATTTGATCTACTCAATTGCATAAAGTGACAGAATTCTAATATATTTGTTTAATGCACTTCAATAGGATTTCACTTTCTAACTTGCAAATAAAGCCCAGATCATATAATGTGTTATCTACTTTTTGGCACAGGGACATATTTCACATAACCCTGCCAATGTTTTCAGCAGAATTTAAGAAGGTTTTGCAAATCAAAAGTTGGATATAAAGAAACAGATGTGAAGTTAGTGTGAATTCCTATAGTGGGGTCTGAGCCTATTGTAGGAGCACTGCAGGAGGTCCTGAGGGTCTATTTTCCATGCTGTAATTGAAACATATTAATTAGGTAATTTGTTGTTAGTTGGGTTAAAACAAATAATGGACTCAGAAAAGGCTGACATGGGGTGTTTTGGGATTTTTCTTTTTTATTTTCACTGTTTGATTTATTATTGCATTATGAGGCCCATTCACGCTTCTCATACCATCAAATGGTTAATCTGCTTCCACACAATCACTAATCTTTACCTTAACTACATAATATTATGAATGTAAAGTTTTTGAAAGTTACAATTATTCTGTTATTTACGTCAATTATCTCATACCAGCTTTGGGGTTTTTTTGCCATCCCTAAAAGTGTTTATTGACTTTGGCGGAGAGCCACTGATGAGGATTAAAAAAAAAAACAAAGCTGTTGATTCATTCAGCCGTCAACCTACTTACTTGTTGATAAGCTTGAAATGAAAGTCCTTTTACGGAGAACAACAGTTTTGTTACTGATTTTTTGCACGTTTTCACTTATTCTCACAATGCAGTACATCAAGCATTTTTCAATAGCGCTCAGACAAAACTTCTTGTAAACGCCCAAACATCTTTAAATCTCCAAAATGTTTCAAAATATTTGTTAAATAAAATATACAAGGATTGACCTTTATAAATGCACCAAAATCAATTAAAACGAAGACCAAGATGTCTCGATTCCGTTACAAGAGAGTTTATACCTTGTACTGCTTTATGTTGACATACCAATTTCGTGACAGTCGTAGTGATATAAGGTTTTATATTTTTGGAGTGAGATATCCCTGTAAGGTTCTGTTGTAAAATCAATAAATACTCATCAATAAATAATAAAATCAATAAATAGTTATAAAAAAAAAATAATCAGTATGATTACTTATAATGTCATCTACATGTCTTAGGGCCCTAGTATTTTTAAATTAATTGTATGAATTAATTTTGACACTTTTACTGTATAACAAGTATAGTAACATAAGCGAAAGAACATAAAAGAAAGTGAACTAATTGTCATAAAACAGTAACAAGGATGCAGGAAATATTTACTTAGTTACCATTGTTATAAAGTATACCAAATCTGAAAAATAGATACTTTTTGGCCCTATGCGTCATTATAATTTGACACTTTACTGTCTATTTCAGGGTTATATAACTAAATTACTCATTCATACAAATATATATATAATTTATAGACATATAATGTCCTTCGAATGTCCCAGTTTTTAAACTATGACCTGATGTTTTGTAATAATAAAATAGTCTGTATCCTAGTATATAAAGTATATAAGCAGAAATACTTATAAAGATACTAGTAATTAATTCTGCATTGACTTTTGTCTTGTTTAATTGACCCTTGAGATATTAAATATGCAAATATTATGGGTTCAATAGCAATCTATGTTTGATTTAATTAAGTTAAAAAAGTCTATAACTTGTGCCGGCTTATTACGGTAAACACGAATACTAATAAAAGACTGCACACCTAATACAAACATCGCCACAAACACACAGACACATGTAAAAGGAAATAAACAGGATTCAACTTAATACTATAAAAAAGGCTAATACAAAAAGACAGACCATCATGTTGAATTAACATTTTAATGAGAAAATATTATTTGGACGACTAGGTTCATAATTTAACGGCGACACTTATTTTTGTAGTCTGACATACACACATGCTGTGAATAATAACATCAATAAGCAAATGCCATGCCTTCTGTACAACAAGGAGTGGTCATTTCTTTACAGCTCAGATGACAGTAGGATCATTTGGAATTAACTTAAATTCACCATACACAGCAACAGTACATTTTTGGGAATTTTTTTTTAAAAAATATTTTTTTTTGTTTAGCAAATTGCGTAAGTTAAAACTAAAAGTGGGTCAAATAAAAGTGCATTAAACACATTTTATATTCATTCATATTCACAAACATTTACAATAATTTTATGGAGTTTTTGGGGAGGTCCCCCAAGAAAACTATTTCCAACTTAAAAAGGGATATGACCCCTAACCTTGAAAATAAATAGATAAGCAATTATCAGTCCAGTGATATTAACTGACTGTTTTCCAGTGCCTTGAAAATAATACTCACAATTGACAGCCAACAAGTACAGTGAATGGTTTGCTTTCTACGCTCTATATGTACATTAGGGCAGTATACGTGTAAACATATTTTTCTTATCGGGATACAGGGTTAAATCTATTTTGCTCATTTTCGATGTTAGTGTCATGGTTCAAACTAATTAGCAATTTTTAATAATATAGCTTTGCACATATTTGGATTTGTTTATACATCACAAATGTAAGAGATGTTGAGATGTTAAATTTGGCCAAAATCATCATGCCCTTGTCTCTAAATAAAGAAGACTGGATAACATCACAATGCATATTGCTAATATTTTAGACATCTGCTAAACATTCCATGACTTGTTTTACGTGTGTGTGCCTGTTTTCCTATATTTTATTTCCTTCTTTTTGCCTAAAATATACATGTGCTCTTAAAATCTAGTACCTGAAATTGCCTGCCCTTCCATTTTGAAGTACATTGATTAAAATATGTGCAAAAGTATCTTTAAGAATGGCAATCTTAAGCAGAAAAAACGTTTTCAAGTGTGTGAAGTCATGAACAAGAATACAAAATATCACATTCGATGAACAACTAACAAAGCTCACAAACAATGTTAACATCCTTGCCGGAATTAGTCTTTTGCTTTGAAAGGAAAAAAAGTAAAGTGAGTAAACTTTGGAGAAATGATTTGAGTTGCACTGCCCTTCAAGTTAGTGCACAGCCACAGAAAGTAGGGCAGTGGGTGGGCTGGTAAGAGTGTCACTAGGTGTTGCAGGGCTACTTTGGCTGGTTGCTGTTTGGGGAGATGTTGGGCTTAATGATGGAGAAGAGTTCGACAAAATTGCTGGGATATGAGTTGGGAGTGCTGGAAGTGATGGCATAGCTGTTGGTGTAGGTTTAATAGGAACTGGTATAGCAGGCAAAGTCTGTCCTCCATGACAAAGTGGCTTGATAGGCACTCCATAAGCACTCACACTGTAATCACTGTTCGCCATTGATATAGGTGTGGTAGTGTCGATCATGCTGGAACTGTACATGTGGTGCCAACCAGTGCCAATGGAGCTGCCAACTGTAGTCAATTGGTTGTGAAGAGGATAAGCAGCTGACATTGGTGGCATTGTGGAAAAAGCAAGTCCTCCTGGCATTTTATATTCTCTGGCAATTATATTCTCAATAGCAAAGGGATGTTTAAAGCTTGATGTCTGTGAGACCCCCAGGTTATATGTTGACATCTGTGGCAAATGGGTACCAGAAGCAGCCAAAGCACTAAGCCTAAGCTTTGCTTGTTGCTGTAAGTACTGTGCTGCATCTGATGGCTTAGTGGGGGCAAGATGATCCGATTTCATTACCTTGAACCTTTTCCTGCGCCTTAGGAAACTACCATTTTCAAACATATCACCACAACTTGGATGAAGTGCCCAGAAACTTCCTTTTCCGGGCTGATCTGGTCTCCTTGGGATCTTGATGAAACAGTCATTGAAGGACAAGTTATGTCTCAGAGAGTTCTGCCATCTTTGAGTGTTCTCCCTGTAGTAAGGAAATCTGTCCATGATGAATTTGTAGATTTCACTCAGGGGTAGCATCTTCTCCTGGGAACTTTGGATAGCCATGGCCGTCAATGAGATATATGAATAAGGAGGTTTTTGATCACTGTATGTGTTTCTTCCTGGTCGAGGCATCTTCAATATGGTCACAGGTAATCTATATGTAATTGAGGATAGGGGACCAAGTCAGCTTTTCAGATAAAATCACAAGTATGTACGTAAACTATTGTCATATACAAGATTAAAATGACTATAGTTAATTAACAGTAATAACTCCTGCATATAGTCTACATATATAATGTTTAGTTAACTAAGTCTTTATATCACTTTTATGTAGGTTATAAAGAAAAGAGAAAGTATAAAATTACCATCATACCTTCAACTTTCTTGTAACAACTTGACACTCTGCATCCGGAAAGTAGAAACAAAGAGGTTTGTTCCTGTCCAAAAACAAAATCCACAAGAACTAGCACTTTCTAGTATTTCAGGTCTTAATTCAATTCTTAGCCAGCCTGGACCCTTCTTGGATAAACTCTGATCCTCTCCTTAGCATCAGGAATAAGCTTCTTTTCTAAGCAGCAGTTGAATGGGAGCAGGGAAAGTATTTCTCCTTAGCTGGGTGGGAGATAAGCTAAGTAGTTGTGTCCATGTCCTTCCTCAAACCATCTGATAGTTTTATGTGGTGACATGAACAGAAAAGACCCCTGTAGAGGCGCTTCATTAATGTGCCACTTCTTTGCTATCATATGACAATCGCCTTGGGAGGAGGAGGAGGGAGGGAGCAGAGGAGAAGGAGAGTAAAGAGGAGGGGGATGTGGGGGAGAGAAAGGAATAATCTGGTTTCATTTACACCTATTTACATGGACACCTTGGGCCAATAGAAATCATTTCCATTTGAAGACAAGGCAAGGGGTGAAAAGGCTCAGCAACCGGAATTGAAGTGTGATGGTACCCAGTAACAGTGTGTGTGAAGGTATGCACAAACCTTCCTGTGAGCATTGCAGGGAGCTTAGTCTGCAATTCACACTTACAAATGGAGCTACTGAGCAGTGGGATGTTTGACATGGAAATTGCTTGGCTGTGGTATTCTGTTTGTTCTATATTGTTATCTGATTTGTATTGTTGGCCAACTTAAGGCAGCGCTTTTACTTTTTAACAAGAGGGGGAGGCACCTGTTCTCAGGCCAACTCAACTAACTCACTGACTTTTAGTTAATTTTACTTTCTAGATGTGGCATTGGTATTATTATTATAGATAACATACATCCGACACATTCATGTATGAATATTTTCTTATTATTACTGTAGTTTAAATTGTATGATGTATTTTTCTTAATTTTGATATTTAAACCTTTTCTACAAACTGCATTAACCTTAAACTTCCATCCTCGTATGATATGTAACTGTATAAACTGAATTTTGAACGTTATTGAACATTAATGTAGCATTGAATACTTTAGCTAAATAAATATTTTGGAATGCTTGTCAGTAGATTTATCTTTTTGATGTACTTTAACTTGATAGAATAATTTTGCTTTTTATATAGTTAATTCAAATGTCATGTGAAACCTAAACAAGTGTGTGTTAACCCAAATGTAAATTGAGGTAGACATGTAGCAGACACATTAATGTGAAATTAATGGCTAATTCAAAGAGATCAATATCTTGATGGATAACGTGGAGCTCAATGTAACACAAGCTATCAAGTTATAAAACACCAGATTAATCCATAAAAAGGTGGTCTCCAAGGGGTGTAAGAGCAATTGATTTGATTCTTCTGCTATCTTGTTCTAAGTCCCAAGGGATGTCACTGATAATCCCTAATCATTCAAGCTCATAACAACATTGTAAACTAAACAGCTGCTAAGCAGCCAGATGTGAGGGGTTTAAGACATTACAGCCAAACAACAGGCGTCTTAATGACATCTCTAATGCAAAAGCAAGTAGGTAGGGTTACAGTTTACCAGCATAATTGATATTATGGAAACTTTAAGAATAAAAGCATTTAGTGTACTGTATACAATGTATATACAAAGATCTCCATAATGGTAAGTCTTCAAACAATTTTCCAACTATAAATGCAGCGTATATAAATGTGCGTGTGTATTAGCAGAATTCATCATTGTCTCCACTCCATCTCCGCTGCTTTCCCATTTAACCCTCCCTCTCCCTACAGTGTGACACTCTGTGAATCCGATCGTTCTGCGAGACAGAAAGGGTGATTACCATGATATTAATCACAAGTATCCTGCAATTCTGGCTATTCCTGTTGAAAGCAGTTGCTTGTTCTAAAATATCCAATAGATATAATCATTTTGTGTTTAAATAAATAAAAGATACAAATCTGTTCAGATTGCTCAACAATAAATTTACTTTTAAAATCTCACCAAAACAAGATATTTTGAGCAAATGCATTCAAATTTTTAAAGTATTTGATTGATCGTTCCGAATCAATAATTGTATATGCTTTATAGAGATATAGCAGTAATGCTATTTATGATCTCGAAATACACAAGACAAAAACTTAATAGTTATCAGTCAAAATGTGATATAAATGCAAAAGAAGTTGATTTGATTATTACCATTCACTAATTCCATAAATGCATTGAATATTGTCAACAAGTGCTTTTCTTTATTTGAATGTTTTCAAAGAAAATCATTTTGTTTGTGGCCAACCACTTCTCAATAAAAGGGTTTTTTTTCCTTCCTCTTCCAGAAATAATATGATACAAAATTATGGCTATTATTTATATTTATTATTATTAGCACTATATTATTATTATTATTATTATTATTATTAGTAGTAGTAGTAGTAGTAGTAGCAGCAGCAGTAGTATTAGTAGTATTATTAGTATTATTACTATTGACGTAGTAATAATAATAATAATAATAATAGTATAGATAAAATATAATAATACTGATTTTAATAATAAAATAATAAATATTAACATTATATTATCAGTATTAATATTGATATTATTATGTAGCATTATTATTATTATTATTATTATTATTATTATTATTATTATTAGTATTCTTATTACTATTATTATTTCTATTATTATTATTTATAATAAATCATATTTAACAATACAATACATTTTTATTTTACACTTTTTTAGATATTAATAACGATGATGTGTTAGCTTTACCCACAGTCCCATGTAAACCAATGAATAGCAATTTATAATTTTTTCTTTGACTAATGAAAATATGCATTATAGAGGCCAAAATCACAAGCTTGACTTTACATAATCTGCATGTTTTTCTTTTGATATTTAAAAATCTGTTTTGAACGTGTAAAATATGAAGCTATATATACAAAACCATGAAAGAAGTGTACACATCATTTTGCATCTGAACACAGATGTAAGTCCATACAATGTAACGTTGGTACATGTATCAGAAGAATTATTTATGAATAAAAAAAAACGTTTTAAAGAACAATTACTTTCACAATTCTAAAAAAGGAGAAAGAAATCTAAATTCCTAAGTACGCTTTATGAGACAAGAATGTAGTGCATAATTCCTAAAATATAAAACTGAACTATAAGCTTTAAACACAATTCTATAATAAAAACCTAAGGAGTTTGCAAAATAAAGATTATTTTTTACTTGTGCAGTCATAAAGTAATTATCATACACATACTGTAAATTTCAGAATTTGGCTATAAGAATGACTATTTAGAAAATATGGTGCTTCAGTGAATTGCTACTGACTTTGCGAGACAAAAAATGTACATAATTGAAGCTTTTTAGACTTTTTTTGCTGTTTTTTACTTATTGAGAAGTTTTAAACCAGTGTCACACATCAATAATAATCATTGCAATAAACATCAGGACTTCAGTGTCATCAATCATTGCCATCTACCTCACTAGCTACCTGGGAACATGACTGTTGTTATATGACTGTATTATTATTATCAATCATTATTCCCATTTTATTTTTTCCTTTTCCTTTGGAACTTTTTATTGTCTTTGTTGGGTGTAAATTACCTTTCTAATGTGGTATCTTTAAGCCCAGAGGGCTTTGTACAATTAGATGTAGCTCAACAAAAAGATATGTTGGGACAAGCAAAACATTAATGACAGTTTTCCTTGCTGACCAATAAATCACCAAATCGTTACTTAAACACGATGAATTTAGGAGATTAAACAATTTCATTAATATTGAAATAGCTGCTGTGATTCAGATTCCTTACTTGAAATGCAGAATCACGTTTCCCAATATTAACTGAAGCACTTGAGCACTAACACAATATGACCTTCTAAATTCAGTTAAAAAAAAATAATTCATTTACAGAAAGCCTTGTCTGTATTTTTTAAATATATTAATTCCTCCTTACGGTATTAACTAATGATATTCTGCGGATGTATATATAATTGCATTGGATTCACTGTGGTAGAAATGGGTTAATGTATTGCATACACAGAAATGATCAGTAACTACCATGTATATGGATAAAAGGAGATCATGAGACTAAGGGATTAAAATAAATTAACTAACCATAGAATTACAATCACTTTTCATTTGGAACTGTTTAATTGAATGTTTCGATATATTTATATTGTTCATAATAATACTACAGTAATGTAAGATGCTAATTTATTGATTTTTCTTCACTTTCATTTTTTTGCATTTATTGTTTGTCACTATATATATATATATATAATATATATATATATATATATACATATATGTTTGTATCTATATCTATCTCCCTCTCTGTGTGTGTATATATATAATGATATATGATATATATATATATATGATATATAATGATATATATGTATATATATATATATATCTATATATATATATATATAGATATATATATATATAGATATATATATATATATATATATGATATATATGATATATAATGATATATACATATATATATATATATATATATATATACACACATATGTACTGCTCAAAAAAATAAAGGGAACACTTAAACAACACAATGGTGTTTTAGTGTTCACTTTATTTTTTTGAGTAGTATATATATATATATATACACACACACACATATATATATATATATATATATATATATATATATATATATATATATATATATATATATATATATATATACATATATATATATATATATATGTGTTACAACCACTATTTTGGGGGCTTATTTATGAAAGAATGGGAGAAATCAAGTAGAGATTGCTTACCTTGTGTTCTTAACATTTCAAATTGATTTAAGCATTTTAATTAGTAATTTTTTAATACTTTAATTTCTTTTTGTACAATATATGCCCAAACAGGTAAATAAGAATTTTTAAACATATATAGTGATCATTTTCGTTCATGTCTACAGAAGGTGTAAATTTACAGTACGATGGTGGATGAAAATTGACAATGTACAAGAAGGAACATTTTAGAAAAGTTTTACTATATAATATGGCATAATTACATCCAATGTTTTGAATTAAATGTAATGTAAAATTTTAGTTATATCCCTGAATAAGAGGATAATATTGTATTGATGGAATGTGTTATTTATTTAAAATATAATGGCAAACAATCATATATTGAGCTTTTTAATGTCATTCTTTCAATTATATAAGCCTGGGTATGCATTGAGAATCACATTTCAGGGCGACTCATTGCTCTTAATAATGGAATGAATAGGATGTGAAATGTGTGTACTGGGTGTCTTTTAAAAGTGAACTTATCTCTTTGTAAAGAAATGCAACACAAATTAAAAAAAAGGCTTTCTAGAGCCTCATTTAAATGAGAAGATCCAACTGTTGTGGGGAAAATAGAATAAAATACACATAAGTCAATTATATCAATGTGCAAAGCAAATGGGAATCTTCTTCAAACCAAAGCTTTTCAGTCTTTCTATCATGATGTGTAAAGCTCAGCTTTCTGCTTGAAAGGACTGCAATAGACTCCTGTTTTCTCTAAAAGCAGGACCCCACACGTTTACAGGTTTGGTAATAATTTATGCTAATTTCCCTTCAATAAATCCACAATTCGCTTCAGTAGCATGCAGCCTGTTCAGATGGCCAAGGGAGAGGGGCATAAAAGTGGCTAACACAATATTGGTTTTCATTCTGTAGTTTTTCAATGCAGGTGTGAGCATATTGTGCTCCCAGGATCTATCCTTTAACTCCAGCTGAAACTAAAATAGACTAGCCTTCCTTTTCAAACATATGTTAATATTTACAATATAGAATTGGGGAGATGTTAAGCGGCTTCTTAGGGTCTCCTAGGCTTCAAACAATGCACAGATCCAAACCAGATTTTTCAACTTGAAAGTATCCCCCATGCATTTCCAGTTAAGTCCTAGATTATATTTGATGAACTTACTTGTGCTCCCTCTGTTTACTTATTGACACTGAAAAGGGAGCTGATAGAATTGGGTTTGGGGACTGGTTTCTTTTGTTGTACTTGAAGGTTTTTGAGTTTACCGAAGTGATTTCCCTGCCTATGGGAACTAAGAGCATGGACCAAACCCTTTGTTGCCGAACACTATTTAACAAATATACCACATTGCTGTGAGAAGCTACTTATTCTTTCATTTAAATGGGGCTTTGCTGCTTTGCATAATCTCTATGTCCCGAAAATGACCAGTGATTCCTCCATACTGCAAATTTCTCGAAATGCCCTTATAGAGGTAAATATAACAGATTCAACTAAAGGGTTAAAATTAAAGAATGTAGAAACATCACTTTGCTACATATATACGTAGATGATGTTTATTTATTGGGAGCAAATTATTGCAAGCGACATACATTTTTTTCTACAATATATACTATATAGAATATTTATATTTAAATTTTTGTATATGTTTTATATTCTAAAATGTAATATTTTATTTTTTTGTGTTTGTATCCTTGTGAACTTAAAATGTTATTTTTTATTGTATTTTGTATCATATGTTCTCGCCATTTACATTTTTGAGTTATTGATATATGCCATAGCCTTGCATGTTGGCAAATTCTTGCATTTTCACTCATATTTCATATGCAAATAAACCCAAGAAATCACTTATTCAGATTGTAATGGAATATTATTTATCAATACAGAATGAAAAGATGATTCTGTAGCCTTTACTGAATTTAGCTGCTCTGGTAAGTGTAATTCTTACTGATCTTAATGCCAAAGATGATCTGTATTCTTTCCACAACATTTCATTGGTTTTAATTTAGGTTAGTAGTACTTATTGGTAATAATAATAATAATATAATGATAACTGAATGTATTATTCTTATATACTGCTACATAGTCGTACGTTATATATGGCTTTATATATCTCTAAATATTTTTAATAATGGAAATATTAATGACATTAAATGGATATTTCTACTAATTAGATATCCCATATTCACAGAACAGGTGATAAATCTATAAATTCTGGGAGTTCAAATAATGGAACCCTCAGTTTGTTCTAGGAAAAAGTCCAAAACTCCCATATGAAGGGAACAGTAGAGTGCATGCTTGACCACCACTCTATTCATTTCTTTGGGATTGATGGAGTAGCTATCTCCATCAGCAACTGAGTAAGTGGATGGAATGGGAACTGCACATGGATTTTAGCTCAATTCACAAAAGAGACCATTTGGGGACCAAGCAGCCATACTATAAACAATTATACAATTATCACATAACCTGTGCATAGGCAATAAAAGTATTTATTTGGAAAACCCCTATAAAAGTATTCTGGGTTATGTTTCAACATAACATGCCAGAGCAACAAGTCACAGCACATCTTATAGTGAAAGCTATACTGAAGTAGTATACAAGGTTCGCACAATTTAGATTGGCTACAGACATTTCGGCAATAAAATATGAGCAATAATCTACAGGAATTTGTAAATTCTAACACATTAGATTTTATTTAAAGCAGTGCATTTATCAATCTTCTGCTTTCCCCTTTCTCACACATCTCTGGTAACCCAGCTCATCTCTGTTGTTTCCGCACTAGTGATGATATGCTGATGTGTGACTGTTGTAGTTTAAAATCAGAAAACTTGAAGACACTTTTTTACATACAAATGTGTACAGGTGCAAACTGAATATGAAATATTCTCTAGCAAATATACAACTGCACTCTGAGATGCCAAGGTATACAAACATTGAATATAGGGATTTGGACATACATTAGTGCTAAGGAAATAATTAAAATATTAGGACACTTAGAGCTTAAAAAAGGCTAGTTTTATGAGTCCAGCAGCCATTGTCAAGGCATATTGCTTTTGCTGGGACCCTACCTAAATACCTCTATCTAGACTGAAAAGCCTGCAATTTTTTGGGCAGGCATGAACCTGCTAATAGAAAATTAAAAATTGCCTTAAGCTGGTGGGAAGAAGTGCTTAGTCAGAAGGCATGCCCCTGTAATGTAAAATGAGAAACTGATGTCACTTGCTAAAAGACAAATGTGAACAAGTGCAAACTTAACATGCAATAAACTCTAACAAATAAACAGCTGTACTCTGATATGCTAAGGTATGCAAATATTAAATATAGGAATTTGGACATGCATTACTGCTAAGGAAATAAATTAAAATATTATGACACTTGGAGTATAAAAAAGGCTAGTTTTATGTGAGCCCAGCAACCAGTGTCAATGCATATCTCTTTTACTGGGTCCCTATCTAAATACCTCTCCCCAGACTGACAAGCCTGCAATTTTATGGGCAGACAGGAATCTGCTAATAGAAAATTTATAATCACCTTAAGCTGGTGGGAAGGAGTTCTCAGTCAGAAGATATGACCTTATAATCTAAAATGACAAAAAAACTGACGGCACTTGCTAAAAGACAAATGTGAACAGGTGCAAACTGAACATGAAATTTCCACTAATAAATATACCGCTGCACTCTTTAATGCTAAGGCTTGCAAACATTGAATTTAGGAATCTAGACATACATTACTGCAAAGTAAATAAATGTAAAAATTGAGACACTTAGCTCATGAAAAAGGCCAGAGAAACGCCTTGACACTGACTGCTAGGCTCAGTCATTTTTATGTGCAAAGTGTCTAATTTTTTAAATTTATTCCCTTATCAGTAATGTATTTCCAAATTCCTATATTCAAAGTTTGCATACCTTAGAGTCTCAGAAGGCAACTCTATATTTGTTTGACTGTTGTAGTGGTCAGGTGTCTACAGAACTCATCATCACTTGAGGTCAGTAGACAGACACTGGCCAAGTGACCAGGGAGGCCTTCCTACTATAATCAGCATCTGAAGGGAAACAAAACAAATAAAGGGCAGTCTTGTCCAGATGAAACAGCAATTGAATCTAATAAGTAGATTAAACAAAATTATTTGTAAAAAAAAATACATTTTATTGAAAAAAATACTATGGGTTATGGCTGCATCAAGCCTTCCTCAGGTGTATCAGGAGCAGGATATTTCCACAGTATACCAGGTTGACACCACCTACTGGAATTCACAACTTTTGTTGTCCCCACTGCCCTTAGTACATTTTTGTAAGGGGATAATATTTTTTAAAATTAGTTTACAATTTTAAATTCCTAAGCTCAGAAAGCGCCCCTATCTCTCCTCTTCCCACCAAAGAATATCCATTATTGGTATAATCAGAATCTGTCGATTTCCCTTTACATCGACAGGTAACCCACAACAAAATTTAAAACACCATAACTTAGTTGTTCAACTCTCAACCACTTGCTGTCTTGATACATTTGATTGGGGCTGAATATGAATTTAAGGCACACTTATCACTTGTAGTGATGGGTGAACCCGGATAAAAGAACCTGAGCACCGACCTCCGGCTCAGAGTTCTCAGAAAACTCCAGGTAATGATCCAGATTTGGCCACCCGAGTGATAAAAAATATGAAAGTAAAAAGAAAATAAGAATAAAGCAAGCATTTCATACTTACTGGCATCTGCACAGCTGTACAATGCTTCTTGGGCCACTCACTCTACTTCTGGGAACGCTCATTATCTTCATGCATATTCACTGCTTCCCCCACCCACCAGCAGTCAGACAACGCCCCCACCATGTGTGACAGCGTCTGATTGCTTTCAATCACACAGGCTGTCTACATCTATATTGGTTTAAAAATAAATAGGTAAATTGGTGTGTGGTTAGCCCATATTATAATACCCAACACAGATAAAGAATATGGCTAAAGGCTGCAGCCCCTAGCCATGTGCTTAGCTTTACTGTGTATCAAAATGAGATTAACTGCATGTGGTTTTTTTTTTACAATTACTGAAATAAATCATTTTTAAAAGACGGCATATGGTCCCCCCAATTTTGATACCCAGCCATGATAGAGCAAACAGCTGGGAGTTGGTACTCTCAGGCTGGAGAGACCCATGCCTATTGGGCCCCCAGCCTAAATATAGCAGCTTGCAGCCACCCAGGATTGTCACTGCGACAATCCTAGAACTTTACCCAGCTCATCCCTAGTGCCCTGGCAATTAAGGTTATAAGGGGATAACAGCTCACAGCTGCCATTAAGCCCTAGATTAGTAATCGGAGGTGTCTATGAGACTCCCCCCTACTAATCTTTAAGTGAAAAGCAATAAACACAAATGCCCAAAAAAATCCTTTATTTGAAATTAGATATAAAAAAACACCCGGAAGTTGAGGGAATGGCCCCAGAAACAGTGTACAGCCGTGCAAAGACTGGTAAGTGTGAAAGTCTTTCCCCAATCTACTATCCCTTCTACCACCATTTTTAAGCAACTGATTGGGGTCCCAATAGGCTTATATGATCACCAATACCAGACTAGAACGGGGTTTTTTTTAAACCCAGTTGGACCCACCGATCCTAGGTATCTGCAGATTCACCCACTATTAATCAATTATATTTTTTGTCGTTGCTACATTTATACATTAAGAAAGATCTGAGCAAGACACTATAGGGTTCCTGAAGTGTACTAAAGTTTACATAATCATTCTATCCCAGTAATGTGTACTCATCTTGACTGTAATAGTTAACATGTTATGAGTAAGCTCAGTAGTAATAATTTATACAATCATCACTCAAAGTAATAAAAAGTATTTTTTTAATTTTTTCACACTTACAAGTAACCTGAATTATAGTTAGTATTAAAGATGAGCAAATTTGTTCACATGGAATTGAGTTCCTCTCAAATATATACTACCAATCTTCATTATTAAGAATACATTTTTGTAAATTCGTTCCTGGTATATTTAGCAAAATAGATGCCAGCTGGGCACCATTTGGCTGAAATGTACACAGCTGGCAAAAGCCTTTTTTTTTTTAATATATACTCACGGCTAACCTGTCCAGATCCTCAACTGCCCACCGTCAGATCCTGAGAGTCACCCCTTCTTACTTTCTGGCATGAGATGCATCTCCCAGCCTTTTTATGCTGGGCCCAGATTGAACAGGTTGATGATGTGATAAGAGAAAGAAGAGAAACAGATGGCAGTGCTGTTTGTCTGGTCCATGGAACCTGTTCTTTCTGCCCCCATGGCTCTGGCCTGTTAATTCCAAGCTACGACTTCTGGCCAGAACCAAGCCTCAGAGGTCACAGCAAGTTGTATGTTCGTGACATCACAATCTCTGAGGCACAGTGACCTGCGAGGCCTGGTCATTGCCAGAAATCCTGACCTAGAGTGAACAGGCCAGAGTTACAGTGTCAGAAAGAATAGGCCCTGAGGACCAGACACTGGTCAGCAAGCCGATGCAAACTGGGAGAAAGAAGAGGCAGCTCTAAGGACTGGACAACAGGGGATGAACAAAAGAGGGGCGGACAGTTGAGTGGTGAGGTGACTGTACTTTTTTGGCTTTTACACTTTACATTTATCATGCAGTGGATTTATACATAAGTGGTTTAAATTGTACACGTGTTGTATTGATAAAAATAATGACTCACCCAGCAAAGCATTGATAATCTTTCAAAGCTGGGTGAGGCATCTTCTTGATACATTGTGTTTTAACATGTCCAGTGATTGGTCTGTGAAAAATGCAGAAGAAAATTAAAATTAAAACATCCAAGATCACTTAAATATAATACATCTAAATATACCAGTTATAAGTACATCTATAATACAAGGTGGAAATAAAATAACCCAAGGTGTTTGGAGACATGTGCACACTGACTCAGTGGGCACAATTGGCTTAAAATTGGTATGTATGCTATTCAAGGCATGGAGAAATGGAAGACATCTTTAAAAAATGTTTATACCAAAACTCCTCACCAGGTGAAAAAGTGGTGCTGTACAGTGAGTGAGCAGCCCAAAAACCGGGTGCCTATAATTAGAGATGTCACAATTGCTTCACAGACTAGCATAACTGTTCAATAGGATCACCATCATGCATGGTGATCATGTTCATCCTATGCAGAACATACTCGACGCTTGCGTGTAACATGTCTGGTGGGATGATGCGCATTTCCAAAATGATGCGGTCTTTGAGGTCAGCCAAGGTGTTGACATTTCCCTGATAAACACGTTCTTCTAAGTGTCCCCGCAACCAAACATCACAAGGATTGAGATCGGGCTTATGCGGTGGCCATGCGTTAGGGATGAACAGCTCAAAATCCTGTAATCGGGAAAATGTGCACGCAGAACATTCTTCACACGATTTGTGATATGAGGAGGTGCTCCATCATGCATGAAGGTGGTCATCTGAAATCACTGCCGCTTTTGGAGTTGCAGAACGACCACTGTTTCCAGCATTGTCTGGTATCTAGCTGCTGTCACGAAACAGGTAGCAACCCAATGTGGTCTCATTTCTTTGTAAAAGAACAGTCCAAGGATGAATGATGAGGTGAAGCCACATCAAACGCCTCCTTTGGCGAAGGAAGATTTTCCGTAGTCCATATGTGACAGTTTTTTGTGTTCAAGGTTCTATTCAGGTAAAAATGCGCTTTGTCGTGCCACAGAACATTTCATGGCCAATTGCCATCCACTTCCACTCTCACCAGAAACATGAATGCAAAAGTCATGTGGGTATCATTGTCATGAGGTAGAAGTTGTTGATGATAGATAATTTTGTACGGGTATGCCCACAAGACCTTTCAGAGAACTTTCCCCACTGTGCTGTACAGGAGCCCCAATTGGCTGGAAACACTCCGTGCACTGCTGTTCCCAGCAGGGTTGTTCGTGCCCTGTTCCACGATGGCAGTGACAATGTCCTCTACAACCTCTCTGCTTACCGGTCGACGCCTGCGCCCTTGCTGAACACTCAGTAACCCTGTTACTTCAAAATGTGTCATCCTCTGTCTCAGCGAATTGACAGCCATTGGACCGCTACGTGTGTGAAGGTATTTCAAACGATGTAAGGCTCTCAGTGCAGCTGTAGCATTCCTGGCATTCTCATAAAACAACCGCGCTTACAGAGCATGATTTGTCAAAGAAACAGGCATCTGGCAGACTGAGTTGCAAGGCGCGCTCACTGTACAGCGCCACTTTTTCACCTGGTGGGGAGTTTGGTATAAAAAAAATTTAATTTGCCTTCTGTTTTCCCATGCCTTGAATAGCATACATACACATTTTCAGCCAATTCTGTCCACTGGGTCAATCTGCACACGCCTCCAAACACCTTTGGTTATTTTATGGCCACCTTGTATATCATTGATCATAAAAGTAACAAACCATCAGTATTTTTATATATAAAGTAAAGCCAGTAAAAAACTGCAGTATAAGGATTCAATGTCATGATCTTGTGCACATTAAGTCCTCCTATCATATAATAGGAGACTGTCATAGATATATAGTAAAGGTGTGCAATATGACAAAGGACCTAATGATTATTATCATTATTAGCATTATTAAAGCCGCATAAGCTATTGGTTCCCACATGAATTATTCCAGGAGAAAAACATGAAAGATTTACAAAAAAATTGTTTGATATGGACAAGGAGGACTATCACATGTGAAATATTTGGATTCAAATTGCTTTAATTTAAAGAGAACCAACCATCAGGATTTTCATATACTGTATAAGGCCCCCTTCACACGTCCGTGATACACGTGCGTGTTTGGTCCGTTTCCGTATATACCGGAGACACGGCCAAACGTGCACCAATGTTAATCTATGATTGTGGTCACACGTCCGTTATTTCATTATGTCCGTGTGTGCGTGTCCGTGATCCGTATGTGTTTGCGTTTGGCACGGATGCATGTCCGTTATCTGCACGGAGCACGCACACGTGGACACAATGAAAGTCTATGGGTATGTGCACACACGTTAGTAAACACGTATGCATATACCTATAGTCCGTGTCCGTTTGGTGTTTTTATTTCTAGTGATGTCGGCTATTCTTTCTATTTCTGTGTATGTCGGTCAATCTCCCTGAGTCCGTCGGTCAGTCTCTCTGTCTCTCTGTCGGTCTCTCTGTCTGTCTGTCCCTCTCTCACAGTCTGTCGGTCAGTTTCCCCCCCTCTCTCATACTTACCGTTCCCCGATCTCCGGCGCAGCGCTGCACGGCATTCACACTGCTGCGGCGGCTTTTACTATTTTGAAAAAGCCGGCCGCCCATTAAACAATCTCGTATTCCCTGCTTTCCCCGCCCACCGGCGCCTATGATTGGTTACAGTGAGACACACCCCCACGCTGAGTGACAGGTGTCACACTGCACCCAATCACAGCAGCCGGTGGGCGTGTCTATACTGTGCAGTAAAATAAATAAATAAATAATTAAAAAAAAACGGCGTGCGGTTCCCCCCAATTTTAATGCCAGCCAGATAAAGCCATACGGCTGAAGGCTGGTATTCTCAGGATGGGGAGCTCCACGTTATGGGGAGCCCCCCACCCTAACAATATCAGTCAGCAGCCGCCCAGAATTGCCGCATACATTATATGCGACAGTTCTGGGGCTGTACCCGGCTCTTCCCGATTTGCCCTGGTGCCGTTGGCAAATCGGGGTAATAAGGAGTTATTGGCAGCCCATAGCTGCCAATAAGTCCTAGATTAATCATGTCAGGCGTCTAGGAGACACCCTCCATGATTAATCTGTAAGTTACAGTAAAAAAACACACACACCCGAAAAAATCCTTTATTTGAAATAAAAAACACACACAAATTCCCTCATTACCAATTTATTAACCCCGACAAACCCTCCATGTCCGGCGTACTCCACGGACCTCCAGCGTCGCGTCCAGCTCTGCTGCATGGAGGTGACAGGAGCAGCAGAAGACACCGCCGCTCCGGTCACCTCCACACAGCAAATGAGATGAGTAGCGCGATCAGCTGCTGTCACTGAGGTTACCCGCGGCCACCGCTGGATCCAGCGGTGGCCGCGAGTTACCTGACTGACAGCAGCTGATCGCGCTACTCACGTCATTTGCTGTGTGGAGGTGACCGGAGCGGCGGTGTCTTCTGCTGCTCCTGTCACCTCCATGCAGCAGAGCTGGACGCGACGCTGGAGGTCCGTGGAGTACGCCGGACATGGAGGGTTTGTCGGGGTTAATAAATTGGTAATGAGGGAATTTGTGTGTGTTTTTTATTTCAAATAAAGGATTTTTTCGGGTGTGTGTGTTTTTTTACTGTCACTTACAGATTAATCATGGAAGGTGTCTCATAGACGCCTGACATGATTAATCTAGGACTTATTGGCAGCTATGGGCTGCCAATAACTCCTTATTACCCCGATTTGCCAACGGCACCAGGGCAAATCGGGAAGAGCCGGGTACAGCCCCAGAACTGTCGCATATAATGTATGCGGCAATTCTGGGCGGCTGCTGACTGATATTGTTAGGGTGGGGGGCTCCCCATAACGTGGAGCTCCCCATCCTGAGAATACCAGCCTTCAGCCGTATGGCTTTATCTGGCTGGCTTTTAAATTGGGGGGAACCGCACGCCGTTTTTTTTTAATTATTTATTTATTTTACTGCACAGTATAGACACGCCCACCGGCTGCTGTGATTGGGTGCAGTGTGACACCTGTCACTCAGCGTGGGGGCGTGTCTCACTGTAACCAATCATAGGCGCCGGTGGGCGGGGAAAGCAGGGAATAGGAGATTGTTTAATGAGCGGCCGGATTTTTCAAAATAGTAAAAGCTGCCGCAGCCGTGTGAATGCCGTGCAGCGCCGGTGATCGGGGATCGGTGAGTATGAGAGAGGGGGGGACACTTCAGTCAATCGGGGGATTAGCGGTCACCGGTGAATCCTTCACAGGTGACCGCTAATCAGTACTCGACACAGACAGAGCCGCGGTATGAGGATGAAGTCGGGTGAAGTTCACCCGAGTTCATTCTCATCGCGCAACTCTGTCTGCTGTCAGCCGACATTTATAAACGACATTGTGCATCACACACAAGGACATTACACACGGACATTACACGTACACATACACGTTAATTCCACACGCACACACGGACGTTCTGCACACAAACACGGCTAGCATACGCAATTCACACAGGTGCCACACGGACCATAAAAACGGACACAAAAACGGGACACGGACCCGAAAAACGGCCCGTAACACACGTGCGTGTTTTTCACGGACGTGTGAAGGGGGCCTAAAGTAAAGCCAGTGCTATACTGGTGCTAGGATTCTTACTGGAAGCATACGTTTTGTTCTGAAATTGGAGGTTATATTTCAGAAATATGTGCAAGTATAGTTACAGCAATGCACTGCTATTTGATTGACAGGTGCAACAGGAAGGGAATATGTGGGGCAGGTTTTGCTTTCTATTTCCACCCATGTCCTGAGCATGGGATTTCTATCAATCCATCCACTGTGCTCGTACCGCACAACGCAATGGTTTGGATTTAACAAAAAGCACTCAGCGTGGAGCGCAGGATAAATAGGAGTCACGCTGTACCACAATCTTTTAGAGACAGAATTAACAAGCAGTTGAAGAATATGTTTTATTTATTTATTTATTTTTTACACTATTCACCTAGGAGTTTAGTTGATTAGGCGTTTTTAGGCAATACCGGGTTTATATTGTTTTTTTTGGTTTGGCAACTATCGCACTAAAAACACTTTTTACAAAATGAAGTTTTTTAGCATCACGGGATTTTGAAGCCCATTTTTTTTTATTTTTCTGCTGACAAGGTCGTATGAGGGCTTGCTTTTTGCAGGATGAGTTGGAGTTGCTATTGGTACCATTTTTGGTCACATAACTTTTGATTGCTTTCTACTCCGCTTTTTGTGAGGCAGAAACAAGAAGAAAGAGCAACTCAGGAATATTTTTTTTTTACGCTGTTCACCTTGCCATAAAAGACAGCTTTATTCTACAGGACGGTACGATTACAGCGATATTATATTTATATAGTTTTTTTTTTGTCTTGCCGCTTTTACACCATAAAAACAATTTCATTGAAAAAAAAACCTGTTTTTGCATTGTCGCATTCTGAGAGCTTTAACTTTTTTATTTTTTGGCTGACAGAGCTGTATGCCAACTTGTTTTTGCGAGACAATATGATGTTGTCGATACCATTTTTATTTATATATGACTTTTTAAACACATTTTATTACACTTTTTTGTCAGCTGTAATGTTAAAAAGACAGTTTTTGCTACACTTTTTTTTACCGTGTTCACTGAATGGGTTAACTAGTGTGACAGTTGTATAGCTCGGATCTCAACAGTACCAAATATGTGTACTTTTTTTTAATTTATTTTTTTACACAAACATAACTATTTATTGGAATATTTTTTATTTTTTTTGTTCTTCATTTTCTGAATAATTTTATATTTTTACTTTTTTCTTAGCTTTTTTAACTTTTTCACTTAGTGCCTTTATGGGACAGCATCCCACAGTGCTCTGATTACAGCTGCAATGTTCTGCAGTGCTCAATCTCTGCAGGCATCATAGCTGTCAGACCTGCACAGAGGAAGTGTCTGAGATCATGCTGCAGGCATGATCACACAGAATCTCCATAGGTTCCCAGTAGTCAGGTGACCCGGAAGTCATGAGGACCTTGAGTCACCATGACAACAATCGGGCCCTCATAATTACATAATCAGAGGAGACTGGGAGGGCGACCCCTCCCTTAATCCCCTAAGTGTTGCAATCAGTATTGACCACGGTAATTAGGGGTTAAACAGTTGGGGACGGCGCAGGCACTGTTCCTGGCTGTGGGGGCAGTGACTCAGCTGTCGGGTAAGCCGAGTCACTGGTCGCGATCCCGGGTGCAAAGCCCCCTGTGGCCTCCCCCCCCACAGATTTTTGGGAAATAACGGTACGTCCCTGGTCGTTAAGTCATGTAAAAATAGCACATACTGGTACAGCCCCCGGTCGTGAAGGGGTTAAACCACTTATGTACAAATGTTCTGTATTATAAATATGTAAAGTATGTAAAGAATGTAAATCTTTTTTGTTTACATTTAACAATTAACAAAATGCAAAGTGAATGAACAAAAGAAAAATCAAAAAGAAATCAAGTGATGATGATGATATGGTAATCGTTTTAAGCTGGTGTAGAAAAGATAGATAGATTGATCTATTCTAGATGAAGTTGCTATTAATTTTTTTATAATTTGTGTATAAAGTTTAATTTGTTTTGAAAATTACAACAAAATATTACAAATAAATTTACAAATTATTCTTGCCCTAGAATAGGCAATAAACTACCGTAATCAAGGAAGATGAAAGGTTCTTTATTGCCACCTGCTGGTCATTTTGCATAATGTTGTACTGAGCTTTCATGACAAACTGTATCTGTGCACTAACAGTAGCCTATTCACCAGACATAGGACAAAAGTGTGTTTTTTTAATTCCTTTACGACATCCACTGTAGATGTAAGGTACATGTCGGAAGTGGGTGTATAGAATGGGCTCACGGTGAAAGCTCGCCACATACCCAATGTGTTACAGCCAGGACCTGCATGTGACAATCACAGGGGGAGCTGATCTCTGCTCACTATTGTTAACCTGTTAACTCCTGATGTCAAGCTTGGACAACGGGATTTACCCTTCATCGGCATAAGGGGGTGCCATTTTAAGTACCCATCAGCGCACCCATGATATGATCATGGGTATCTGATTGGTTGCTATGAAATTAGTGGGTCTGATGAAGACCTTTGTTCTTGTTATAGCAGCAGTCCTTTGAACCCCTCCTGTGGCTGAGTTTCAAAGGAGACAATGATTTTCACTATATACAGCAATGCTATGGCATTATTGTTTATATCACAAAGGATCAGAAAATTGTAGGTTATAGTCCACTAAGAAGACTTTTAAAAACAGTGAAAAGTAAAAAAAAAATGTTTTAGAATATGTATTAAAAAAAACCCATAACCGTTCAAATCACTCCCTTTTTGCACCATTAAAAAAAAAAATAATACAAAATACACATATGTGGTATTGCGAAGCTTAGCAAAGTAATTAACCTGATCGGTAAGCACTCTTTGCTCAGTATTGAGTAGAAGCACCCTTTTGAGCTAGTACAGCCATGAGTCTTCTTGGGAATGATGCAAGAAGTTTTTCACACCTGGGTTTGGGGATCCTCTGCCATTCTCCCTTGCAGATCCTCTCTAGTTCCATCAGCTTGAATGGTGAACGTTGGTGGACAGCCATTTTCAGATCACTCCAGAAATGCTCAATTGGGTTTAGGTCAGGGCTCTAGCTGGGCCAGTCAAGAATAATCTCAGATTTGTTCTGAAGCCACTCCTTTGTTATTTTAGCTGTGTGCTTAGGGTCATTGTCCTGTTAGAAGGTGAACCTTTGGCCAAGTCTGAGGTCCAGAGCACTCTGGAAGAGGTTGTCTTCCAGGATATCGCTATATTTGGCCGCATTCATCTTTCCTTCAATTGCAACCAGTCGTCCTGTCCCTGCAGCTCATAAACACCCCCATAGAATGATGCTGTCACCACCATGTTTCACTGTTGGGATTGTATGGGGCAGGTGATGATCAGTGCCTGGTTTTCATAACACATACCACTTAGAATTATCACCAAAAAGTTCTATCTTTGTGTCATCAGATCAGAGAATCCTATTTCTCATAGTCTGAGAGTCCTTCATATGTTTGTTTGCAAACTCTATGCGGGCTTTAATATGTCTTGCACTGAGGAGAGGCTTCCGACAGGCCACTCTGCCATAAACACTCGATTGGTGGAGGGCAGCAGTGATAGTTGACTTTATGGCACTTTCTCCCATCTCCCTACTGCATCTCTGGAGCTCAGCCACAGTGATCTTGGGGTTATTCTTTACTTTTTCACCAAGGCTCTTCTCCTACGATTACTCAGTATGGCTGGATGGCCAGGTCTAGGAAGAGTTCTGGTGGTCCCAAACTTCTTTCATTTAAGGATTATGGAGGCCACTGTGCTATTAGGAATAGAGTTGAGCGCGGTTCGTGGTTCGTGGTTCTCCAGTTCAGCTAAAAGCTCGATAGTTCTAGTTACGTTCGAGAACGGTTCTAGCAGCAAAAAGCCAAGCTAATTACTAGCTGGCTTTCCGCTGTAATAGTGTAAGTCACTCTGTGACTCACACTATTATGAAATTTTAGCGTATAGTGTGCGGGAACAGCACATTCAGATCACTGCTGCTGGGATAATGGTAATCGCCATTTTTTTTTTCTGTTCTTCCTTCCCTCCCTAACCGCGCGTGTAGTGGGGCGGGCCAGCATGTCAGCCAATCCCAGACACACACACAGCTAAGTGGAGTTTTAGCCAGAGAAGCAACGGCATGTGTGATAGGATGTCCATGTCACATGTCCCTGCATTATAAATATGGGCATCTGCCCATCTGGACGCCATTATCTTCCTTCTGCATCTGGGTGTCAGTCACCGCAGGTGCAGCTCCTGTCTCCGATACTGCTGTGTACGCTCTACACACAGCGCTATACAGAATAGGGATAGAAGTTTCTTTCAGTCCTTGTAAGGGCTAATTACAGCAGGCTCAGAGCCATAGGTGACAGTCAGGTCCGTGGAAAGAGTTTTTAACAGCTGCAGATAAGAGCGTCTGTGTAGCTAAGGTCAGGGAGTTCCTTGCTGCATTTCACCATTAGGAGGGATAGAAAGTGAGGCTTCCTTTCCTCTACACTGACCCACAACCTGGCCACTGTATCCTCCTGCCCTTTGCACACTCAAGCTCATTGTTACTAAGCCATTATACTAGCAAACACTGAGGAAACTTAGTGGCATCCTAAAAGTGGCTGTTGGACGTCATTAGTGTCCCACTAGTGCAAATCTATTTGCAGCACCTCTGCATTGCACACTCAAGCTCATTGTTACAAAGCCAATATAATACCAAACACTGAGGAAACTTAGTGGCATACAAAAAGTGTCTGTTGTACTCCATTTGTGCCCCACAGGTGCCAAGCTATTTACAGCACCTCTGCATTACACCCTCCTGCTCTGTTTTTAAAAGCTATAATAATAGCAAAAAAAGCTGCAACTTAGTGGCATACAAAAAGTGGCTGTTGTACTCCATTTGTGCCCCACAGGTGCCAAGCTATTTACAGCACCTCTGCATCACACCCTCCTGCTCTGTTTTTAAAGGCTATAATAATAGCAAAAATAGCTGCAACTTAATGGCATACAGAAAGTGGCTGTTGTACTCCATTTGTGCCCCACAGGTGCCAAGCTATTTACAGCAACTCTGCATTACACCCTCCTGCTCTGCTTTTAAAAGCTATAATAATAGCAAAAAAAGCTGCAACTTAGTGGCATACAAAAAGTGGCTGTTGTACTCCATTTGTGCTCCACAGGTGCCAAGCTATTTCCAGCACCTCTGCATTACACCCTCCTGCTCTGTTTTTAAAAGCTATAATAATAGCAAACAAAGCTGCAACTTAGTGGCATCCAAAAAGTGGCTGTTTTACTCCATTATTGTGCCACTTGTGCCAAGAAATCTCAAGCACCTCTGTATTCTACCCTCATGCACATGTTGCTACGCTAATTTTATAGCAAACTCAGGGAATTCCTTGCTGCATTTGATCATTAGGAGGGATAGAAAGTGAGGCTTCCTTTACTGTCCTGGTACCCACAGAACATGGCCACTGTACCCACCTGTCCACTTTTGCCACGCTATTAAATTTGCCCAAAGAGCTGACTCTTTTTCTGCTATCCTAAAATGTCTGGAATACTAAGTTAGTGTTCCTTTGCTGCCAAGCAAGGTACAACACATGTGCATTCTACACTCCTTTCCATTTCTGGAATGCAATTATTAACTGCAGGTAGTCCAGCCAATCTGTGACGAAGGTGCAGGCGTGGATATAATGTAGCCTGCATCCAATGGTGGTTCTCTCGATGTCTGACAGCTCAACAATACCATCTGTTTCCACTTCCAAAACAAGTGATGACCTGCCAATCACACTCCCTGTTGGGGGTATAGGGGTGGAAGTTCAGTGTGAAAAACCATGTGTGACTGCTGTCCCCACAGTCACAGAGGATGAAGAGCACGCAGATGCACTTGATGGGGCAGGAGGTGGTTGCACAGGAACGCTAGGCCGCATTGTAGCACAGTGAAATTCACATTGCGACTTATGCTTCATTTTAAGTCATGTACAGGGTGGGCTCCCCAGTATGCAGCAAAACCAGGCAACAGGAAAAGGACTCTAGGCAGTTGGGTTGATAAATGATTGTTTAACTTTACCAAAACAAACAATAAGAACCATGCATACAATTGAAATAATTGAACAATCTATTCTGTTGCCTACTACCTGTTAATCCCTCTGTATAGCAGTAATTGTGTGTTTGTGTGTGTGTGCAAACATAACTTACCAGTGGCACATCACAAGAGCTTCCAAGTTATCTACCTAAGCATAGACAAAACACATTACCCCCCCTGAATACCCCTATTAGCTGAAGCCTCACAAATAAGGTAGATGATAACAGTGTGAATTCAAACCACACAGCTCTGCAACACAGTCACGTAAATCTTGAAAAGCAACATTCAATGCAAACATGTGTCGCTGTCCCTCTATGATTTAAACTGTATGTGACAATTTGACAGTGCAGAGGCAGCAAGTGTGATTGTCTATATAGTCGTCTTACCCAGAACAGATATGTGTTTTCATAATAAAACAAAGTGTTGCGTGCCCGCATTATTGTCTGGGCACAGCCTACCGTACCCGGGTACTTTGATGTCCAGTTGCCAGAAATACAGACTTTACGCTCCTCTCACCGTAAGCAGTATAGACAGCACCGTAAGACTGTTGGTCTGTGGCACAGGATGCTGCTCAATGGCGTTACGGTGCTCATCATCAAAGTACAACACGACTCCCCTCACAATTAAACAAAGTGTTTCCGCGGTGGCTCCTTGCTGTAACACACACCTTTAGCTTTTCCTTCTGTTCATAGATAGCATCTCCAAGTCCACACCCGAAGAGCAATTTGATATTGCTATAGTGACCAAACAAAGGCAGATCCAAAAAAACAGCAGCCCCTTGCGTGTAGTCTGAAACAATGCATGCAATGAACGGCAAATAAGCATGTTTCATTGACAGTGGCTAAAGCTGAGCAATACACCTTCACGCTATCAATTCATATCCATGTGACACTTCATGGAGGAAGTACTCAAAGGTGTGAGTTTTTGCCTTCTACTTACAGATTGTTGACAAATCTTACAGATTCCATGACTTGGGTGATCCTTTGAGATGTCCAAAAATTCACAGGCTAGGCAAGGCTTACAGCCCATGTGACCTGCATAGCCAACATGACTTCTGCTCAGAGGCAAGGTTGTGGCCCAGGATTCAGTTGCTGATGTGCTTCCAGTAGTTTGTCTCTGGCCAGGAAGACGCAACGTAACCTCCTCGTCAGTATTATCCTCCTCCACCTCCTCTGCTGACCTCATCGACTGGCTGACTTTGGTTTGACAGTAAGTGTGGTCTCCAACCTCATCAATCACCCTGTGTGTTTTCATTCCCCTCGTCCTGAGACCTCCAAGACAACCTCTTCCTGCCCTGACCGAATAGTAAAGTTGTCGTTCCAATCAGGTACCTGTGCTCCTCATCATGTTCCCCATTGTCTCCTCCAGGAGGATTTACTTTTTGGAAATGAGGGTGTAGATTAGGCTCAGCACCTTCTTCATCGGGGCCTGGATCCCACTCACAAAGCTTCTGGCCATCTGCGCAGATCATTTCCCCTGTCTCCTATAACTCGCTACCTCAACACGTCAGATTACCTGCTACACCCGCAAGCTTCAAACTGAATCTGAAAACTCATCTGTTCAGAAATGACTATAACCTTCAATGACACCACCACCGTACGTACCTGACGCTCAACCTACACCACTCTTAAGGCTGCTTTACATGGTACGACCGATTGTGCAATTTCACAATCGATCGTACCCGCCCCGTCCTTTTTGCGTTATGGGCAAATCGCTGCCTATGGCGCACAAAGTCGGTAGCCCCCCGTCACACGTACTTACCTCCCGTCCGACCTCGCTGTGGGCGGCGAACGTCCACTTCCTGGAGTGGGAGGGACGTTCGGCATCACAGTGACGTCACACGGCCGCCGGCCAATAGAAGCGGAGGGGCGGAGATGAGCGGGATGTAAACATCCTGCCCACCTCTTTCCTTCCACATAGCCGGCGAGAGCCGCGGGTCGCAGGTAAGCGATGTTCATCGTTCCCGGGGTGTCACACGGAGCGGCGTGTGCTACCCCAGGAACGATGAACAATTAAATTAAACGATATTATGAAACCTAGCGAGCAGTACACGACTCACGATTTGTGAGCGATACTGCATCGCTAGGAGGTGTCACACAGGCTGGCATCGCAAGCGATGCCGGATGTGCGTCACAAAAACCGTGACCCCCGACGATCTATCGCACGATAGATCTTCTGGAGTAAAGCAGCCTTTACCGTCTCCTCCCAAAAATCCTTTAGAATGTAATCCCGCAAGGGCAGGGCCCTCTTCCCTCTGTACCAGTCTGTCTATAGTTACTTGTATATGTATTCTGTATGTAACCCCCTTCTCATGTACAGCACCATGGAATCAATGGTGCTCTATAAATCAATAATGATAAAAATAATAATAACTTCCTTGTCTGTACTCACTGCAGCTTTGGAGCAGACCTCTGATTCCCAGGCTATAGTGTGACTGAACAGCTATGCAGACTCAACCATCTCTGTTACCCCATACTCAGCAGGGCTGGTGGAAACTTGAGAGCTGTTAGGTTAGGAAGCAAGTGCAATTGGGTTGACACCACAGAGGAATGGAGTATTTGGGATCTTGAACTTGAGGTGGAGGAGAGGCCACTTTATGGAGCACTTGAGATCCATTGAAGCAGCTGCTGTTTTGGCCTCATCTACATTTGTTAGCGATGGTCGTGTCTGTGAAAAAAGGGATCATATCAAATTATCCATGGGAAGAAGTACACCTGCTCTTTTGGATAGTATTTGTTGTTACAAAATGGTGCCGCCTTAAACGCAAGCAGCCAGCTGCGGTTTCAGTTGCGCCCAGGCGTCAGCTGCCATTTAGGGCTGTGCCTCGGGTTGTCCAGCTGGCTGCTTTCTCCTCCACGTCTAAGTGTGGCGAGGCAGCTAGTGTGCATGCGTGTGCCGATTTACCCCAGCCGCAGCCTAACTCCAGTGTTTCGCCTAGTGAGTATGCTCAGCCTGACTGTGCCATTCCTGAGGCTAAGTCTTAATTTCGGGCTACAGCGCATGCTCCCACACTTTGTGCGAAAAGCCTCTTTGCACAGGTACTTGCACTCCGTGCCGGGTCTAAGTCCTGTGTTGTGCCTAGACACCATGCTAAAGCTGATAGTCTTTTTTCGGAGACTGTATTTCATGCTACTGAGCATGCTCAGGCACTTACTGCATCAGAGACTAGGTCCGGTAATGAACTCTTTGGCCCTGCCCCTGATGTGGGGGGCTCATATAGAGCACAGGGCATCAGGTGTCCTGACGATGTGGCCAGGCCACTCCCAACTGACTTGCAGAGGCCCGCCCCTATGACTTGTCACGTCATTATTGATGGTCAGACGATGACTGGTGAGGTGTTTGGGTCGTTTCAGCCATGAGGTCATTATTGAAGTTGCGGTTCCAAAAAGGACATAAGTTATGCCACTCATGACGTGCCACTCTGCTTTTGTCTCCAGGAGGTGCATTGTGGTCCACCCTGGTTTGGGGTGGACCCAGGTTATAAAAGGGGCTGGAGCCAACAAGGCGGTGCGCAGTCTTCTATTATGCTCCGAAAGAGCACACCTCCATGTGTTGAACCCATTGCGGCTTTAGGCCAGAGGTAGACAGGGATAGGGCGTCGATGCAGGCCACCACCACAGTTGGTAACGCAGAACGGTTAAGACCAGCTCCTGTCCTGAGTGAAAAGGGATGGTTTTAGTTAGGGAGACTGTTCGTGATGCCACCCACGGGACGTGGTGATGATGGCACCACCGCTGCTGGTAACGGGGATCCCGGGGGAAGTGGTAGGGTGCAGCTGAGATGTTGTCCCCTCCGTGGGTAGGGGGGTTTGGTGACCCCGGGGCCCGGTGGTGTGACAGGGAGGCTGGATGGCTGGGGTGCAGGGTTGCAGGGACAGCGTGGCGCGGTGCCAGACGGCACTGGTGTACTCACTCAGACAATCACTGACAAAGTCTCTGGTAAACCAAAACGGCCGGATGGACGGGTCCCGCAGCCAGCTGCAGTGTTGATGTTGTGCTCTCCCCGGACGGCTGATGGTGGCTGTCTTTCCCAGCACCTTTGTGTACTGTGTTGACTCCGATGGTTTCCCCAAACGGTAGTACGCTCCCCGACGTATAGGTGCCGGAAGAGCCCGTTTTGCCCGCAGCCGCTGGCCCTTGGATTTCTAGCCTGTGGCGGTGGCTGTATATCCTCACGGTGTGAGCGGTTGCCTTCAATCGGGACTTGGGTAGTTGGGAAACCCCTGGGGTTCCTGTCACTCTCGGATTTGACTATTGTCGGCGGCTCCAAGCCTGGTCGGGGTCCAATGGCCCTGCCTGTGTGCTCAACTTCACTCCGCTCCCCGGTTCGAAACCGGTGGGCTACCGCCCAACCCCAGTCCTACGGTTCCGCAGAGTTCCGCTGGCTCCTGCAGATGGCCACCACCATCTGCCAACCTTGCTGTAGGTGCCTGGGCTCCAACCCAGACACGTCAGTAGTTTACTCCTTTCACTTCAAACTCCAAACTGATCTGACTCCTTTTCCCGCCTCCAGGACTGTGAACTCCTTGATGGGCGGGGCCAAGTGCCTGGCTCCGCCCCACCTGGTGTGGACATCAGCCCCAGGAGGGAGGCAACAAGGGTTTTTGTCTGACTGTTGTAACTGCCTAGGGTGGGTGGGTGTGTGTGTGTGTGTGTGTGTTGTTACCTGTGACCCCTGGCTAGTCCAGGGCGTCACAGCAGCACTGGTGTTTAGTGGAAAAGCAAATCTAAGATTGCATACCATCTTCTGCTGATACTCCTGTATATGTGCATCCCTTTCTATGGCAGGAATTATTTCGCCAAAGTTTGTCTTGTACCAGGGATCTAACAGTGTGGCAACCCAGTAGTCAGCATAATTCGTACAATCCGAGGGTCATGTTGTAGGTAGTGCAGCAAGAAGGCGCTCATGTGTCTTGTGCATCCAGGAGGACCAAGTCCTTGGTGTGTTGGTGAGAATCGAATAATGCTTACAGTGTGCTCCATCATGTAGATGACCAGAATTGTCACGCTGAGAATGGCATTGCCAGTGCTAAACATCTTTGTCGACATTTGTAAACTGTGTTGAAGGGTGCATAGGTCCTTGATCTGACACCACTCCAGCAGCGTGATCTGCACCACCTCTGGATCAAGTTGGCCCAGGCTATATGTCATAACGTATTGCAGCAGGGTTCGGCGGTGCTGCCACAAACGCTGCAACATGTGCAGATTCAAGTTCCTGCATGTTGGCACATCGCATTTCAGGCGTTTAACCACCAGACCTAAAGACTTTTGTAGCGATGAAAGTTGTTGAGCTGCTGTGTGCGAACGATGGAAGTGAGCACATAGCGTGCCCGCTGCACAAGGCCATGTAGGCCGGGATGGTGTTTTAAAAATTGCTGGAGAATTAAATTCAACACGTGAGCCATACAATGCACGGTTGTCACATTGCCCTGACGAAGGCCCACACCCATGTTTGCATCATTGCCTTCCCTGGCTGCTGGTTGAGTGGAGACAACCATTGATGAAACTCGGTCTCCAGAGCTAAACATCCACAACTTCTCAGCGGTGTGACTCACATTTCCAATACATTTCAAAGTAAACATTTGAACGCCTGATGGCATTGAGCTCTGCTGCCAGCATAGTAAGGAGGTGTGTGGTATTCCTTGTGCGCAGTTACAAGGAAGGGTGGCCTGAGCACACAGAGTTTGGGCCGAGGTGGAGGACCCACACGAGGTTGAGGAGGCAGAAGCAGTGTATCAACTTCTACATACAGCGGAAGGATTGACACAACTCGTGGGGACGGCAAGACTTGTACAGCAGACCATTCTCCATGTCTCCCCATAGTAACCCATTGCCCAGTCAGCGACATGTAACGCCCCTGTCCATGCTTACTGGGCCAAGTATCTGTGGTGAAATGCACCCTGTCACACAGAGTTTCTCAAAGAAGCGGTGATGTTTGGTGCGACATGCTGGTGTAGTGCGTGCACGCCTTTGTTGCAGAAGGAGTGGCGCCTGGGCATCGGCTCTTGGGGCACTGCGATGGGCATAAGGTCTCAAAAATCCTCGGTTAAAAAGGTTGGAAAGGCAGCATTTTGGTAGCCAACAGTTTGCAGATGCTGAAAGTCAACCTCTAAGCCATGTCATGCCCTTCTAAAAGCATGTAAAACACAGCAAGGGGACTCCAACCACAGTCCCCCTTGTTTCCAAAAATTGGTCCACACACACCCCACTTGACTGGCATCAGTTGACCCCCATTTTCAAGATGAAAAGATGCTTTGCATGAAGCACTTTCAAAAATATGCGTGCCTTTCGCCTCCCCTGGCTGACCCAGGGGAAGAAAAGTCCTCTGAGAGCCATGACTTGTTCATCTTGGTTCTTTTTTCAAAAGCGAGGGGACTCCAACCACAGTCTCCCTCGTTTCCACTAATTGGGCCACACACACCCCACTTGACTGGCGTCAGTTGACCCCCATTTTCAAGATGAAAAAGATGCTTTGCATGAAGCACTCTCAAAAATACGCGTGCCTTTCGCCTCCCCTGGATGACTCAGGGGAAGAAAAGTCCTCTGAGAGCCATGACTTGTCCATCTTGGTTCTTTTTTCAAAAGCGAGGGGACTCTAACCACAGTCTCCCTCATTTCCGCTAATTGGGCCACACACACCACACTTGACTGGCATCAGTTGACCCCCATTTTCAAGATGAAAAAGATGCTTTGCATGAAGCACTCTCAAAAATACACGTGCCTTTCGCCTCCCCTGGATGAAAAGTCCTCTGTGACCCATGACTTCCTCATATTGGTGAACGTTAGTATGTCCACATTGTCAGTGGACAGACGCGTGTGCTTATCTGTCAGCACACCGCAAGCAGCATTGAAGACACGTTCCGAGAGAACGCTGGCTGCGGGACACTACAGGATCCCCAAGGCGTACGTGGTGAGCTCAGTCAATTTATCCAGAGAGGAAGCCTAAAATGAGCAAGGCTCAAGTTGCACAGTAATGGCATCAATGTTCCCTTGCATATACTCATATATCTGTGTCTCCTCTTTTTCCTTGTCCAGCTCTTTTGTTTTCGCATGAGTATATGTCCTTGTCCCTATCCCATGTGTTTGTGTTGTGTTGTGAGTTGTTTGTCACCTTTTGGACACCTTTGAGGGTGTTTTCTAGGTGTTTTTATGTGTTTGTGATTGCCTCCCATTGTTTCCTATGCGGTTCGAGTGGTTCGCCGAACCGAACTAGAACGAGACCTCCGTCGGCGAACCGAACTCGAGCCGAACCACGACCGGTTCGCTCATCTCTAATTAGGAACCTTGAATACTGCAGAAATTCTTCTCTAACCTTGGCCAGATCTGTGCCTTGACACAATTCTGTCTTTGAGCTCCTTCGGTGGTTCCTTTGACCACATGATTCTCATTTGATCTGACTTCCAATTGTAACCAATGCACTTATAAAAAAATTGTGAACATTATATAACACATGATAAGGTGAAGTTTCAACAGAGAATGGCACATTTGAAACACGCATATATGCATGTGTGGCGCCCCTGAGGCTCAGTCGCCACAGGGTATTGCATCTGACTTAAGGTGCAATGCTCATTCTGTGTAAGGAAGAGGTTAACCACTGGTTTTCACTTACACAACACACACACAGCCAGGTGCTTCCCCGCTGAAACTGGGCTAAAGGTGGTTACTATAACAATGGGTTTTTCCCAGCCACCAGTGAGTCATCAAAAAGGTGGGGGCAGCACAGGATAAGTGAGAGAGTACACACACATTCACCTCAGAATAGTCTGAGACTCAGAACAACACAGTCGCTGTAGAGAGTGCTTAAAAGCTTCTATAGTTAGGACCGGGCAGACTGGAAGGATCAGGAGACGACAGTGGAGGAGCTGGCTGAACGGTAGCTCCTGTAGGACAAAGGAGAAACACGGTTGCCGAGGGGAGAGCTTCATTGCTCTCTTGGAACCGCCGCTATTCAGGGTACAGGGCCCTAGGGTGGAACAGACTTCACGTTGGATCACCAGAATATGCAGGACAGGGGGATTACATGTCCCTCTGACCACCACAGTTCCCAGAGCACACTGCTACATGGGGTCTAGAGACGTGATTGCAGTCAGGCCCCACAACGGACCTGTGGCACCTGCATACAGGACAGGAACTTTAACACTTCACTAGGGTTTCCAAGCACATCAGATCACGGGGATCCACATTAAAAAGTGCAAGGAGGAAGGGCCCATAGACTACCACACCGGTTCTGACCTTTGACTTACCCGGGATTGGCTGGAGCTCAATCGCAGTGGAGACCGGTGCCTCCGGGCAGCCTACAAACTGTGAGTAAAAGACCTGGAACCTCAATTACCGTGTCACTCCTTCAGTGTTGGCGCCGTCGCCCTGTGCTTCGGCGCCAACGGCAACTACCACCTTCGTCATCCTCCCTGGGGCCTAGCTTCACCTGCGGGAAGCTGAACTATCCTAGCTACAACATCATCTGCCCCAGAGGACAACGACTGTAGCGGCGGCTAATCTGTGCCGCATACTGGAGGTGGTGTCACAAGACAACTCCCAACATCCATCATCTCCATCCTCATCATCTTTTATTGTACACCTCGGGGCCACGAAGCCGGGCAAGGGCCACCCGTGACATCCCAGACACGACAACCCCTTGCCCCGTGGGTGCTACACATGCAGGATATTTAGTGTTGAATGACAATAATCATGCAGTTGTTGCATAATTAAAAATAAACAAATTAATAAATAAATAACCCCCCTAATTAGATGGGGAAAAAGCAGTTCTTATTAAAGAGATCATATAACCACACTTTCCACATTTTGTATCAAAATTACTCAGAGGTGCATCTTATCAACTGATATAACCACTTATATTCTTGGACCAAGAATATATACATGATGCCATGCTTCTATAAAAATTATACTTTATTTCAATTCAATTTCAATTTATTTTAATTGTATGAAATAAAGTATAATTTTTATAGAAGCATGGCATCATGTATATATTCTTGGTCCAAGGATATAAGTGGTTATATCTTATTAAAGAGAAGCTGTCACCAGGATTTTGCTATGTAATCTGAAAGCAGCATAACATAGAAACAGAGACCCTGATTCCAGCGATTTGTCACTTACTGAGCTGTTTGCTGTCATTTTGATAAAATCAATGTTTTATCAGCTGCAAATCTAGCAGTTATACAGAGCTCATGAATATGCTGGACTACCTGCAGCATGCCAAGTAGTCTTCTAATGATCTAATTCTGATTAAACAGTGATTTTATCAAAACTACACTAAGCAGCCCAGTAAGTGACACATCACTGGAATCAGGATCTCTGCCCCTATGGCATGCTGCTCTCAGATTAGGTGTCAAAAACCTGGTGACAGATTTCCTTTAAATAGATCAATATAGGTGTACCAGTGCCTCTAAAGTTTCAATCAGACTATCATAGGCAGTGAAGTGGATGTAAATCTCATTGCCTTGATGTAATAAAAAAAAAAAATGAGCCAGTGATGGTGCAATGCTTGAATTCAGTAAAAACAAACAAACAGATGATAGAAAAGTAGTCCTGGTAAAGGAATCAATGCATGAACATGTCCCTGTAGGAGGTTAGTTTTAGAAGCTTTGGTGGTGCACAGGGTTTTACTTGCTTGTCCTGCATTGTTAGGACATATTAAGCTAGTAAAAAAAACTTACCACTGTAAACAGGGGAACAGGTGCCTCTGTAGTCAAAGTCAATGTGTCTGCAACCCCCTGGACCTGCTACAGGCAGATTATCGGGCCTATATTCATCCCTTTAGCAGTCACTTTCAAGCTGTTACTTTTTTCCAGTTCACACTAGCACTATACTGTAGTTCTTCTGTCTGTCTCTGGTGCTGTCACTCTTCACGGCTGCGTTCTGTTACAAGTTGACTAGTCTAACCTCATCCAAGACCTGGGGTCCAACTCAGCTCTTTACATTGTGCCTGGTGGGTCCCGCGAATCCCCTATGTCACCCAGCAGGCTGCCGAGAACAGACTCGCTCATAGGGGGACTTGTCCAACCCCGGCACCACAACCACCCTGCTCCTCAGGCAGTCATCTTCTCCCTGAACATTTCCCTCCTCCCAGGGACCTAGTCTCAAAGCTCCTTCCAGAGGCTAAACCTTGCCTTAACCCCTACTGTACCTGCTTTGGAAATGCCAACGATCTACCCGGCTTATATTGCACACCACCAGCACTATTTATATACCTGCACTTGTATAACTCTGCTACATCTTTGTCTATACCCTTCACACAATGTAATATTTCAATATAAAAGATACACAATGCAGTACACATTAAGGAATAGAAACACATTTAGCGTTATGTGTCGCCCTGGACAAGCCAGGGGACACAGGTAACACCACACACACACCCCCACCCCCAGCAGTTCACAGCAGACATCCCCAAAGTGACCTGCTTTCTGCCTCAGACTGACACACCAGGTGGGCGGAGGGAGGAGATGGGGACGCCCACCCTGGAGTGAGCTGACGAGAGGCAGGAAACAAGCCCAGTCTAGTCCTAGGAGAGGAAGAGTGAAGGTCTGCAGAGAGGCAGACAGAGCCAGGGGCCTAGGTTGGAGCCTAGGGCCTCGTAGAGAGAGAGTCCGGCAGACGCTAGGTGCCGTCTGCAGGGAGCCGGGGAGACAGCTGGTGGAACCGCAGGTAGCCGGGGCTGGGCAGTGGCCCCCCGGTACGGAGTCGGGGAGCCAGCTGGAAGCCGGAGTGCAGGAGAAGGGTGCACGGAAGTGGAAGAAAGGATTTACACCATCAAACTGGGTCAGGGGAGAAACAACAACCGCAGCCGTCTGAGGGTACCCGTCCATCCAGCCGACTGTTTTACTAAGAACTGTGTCAGTGTCTCAGGCTGAGTGAGTACCACAGTGCCGCAAGGCACAGCGCTGCCCCCGCGTCCCTGCGCCCACCAGGCCCTGCACCTCCCTTACCATCACCGGGCCCCGGGATCACCAACCCCTACCCACGGAGGGGCAACGCAACATCTCGCTGCTACACACCATCGTCCCCGGGCCTATAGAGCAGCGGTGGTGAAATCACCACAACCGTGGGTGGCGTCACGGACAATAAACTATTCCCACACCCAACAAACCCCTTTCACTCACGGGCGAGGAGTGCCACTCGAGAACCCCCGGCATCCGGCCCACGGCTCGAGCCACCACTGAGCAGCAGCCGCCGGACCCGAGCAGAAGGGGTGAGCGTAGTGTGCTGACACCCTCCTCCCCGCCCGCGACAGTTACATACGACAATGCGCTCATTTGGCCATTTGATGGCACCAGCCGCACTTACAATACTGTCCATATAAAATACCAGCATAAAATCTACTAAAACATCTGGTTTGGGTCTTCAGAGGGTGGTTCTCCACACACCGACCACCCCCTTACACCACGTTTATGTCTGCTTCAGTTATTTGTCTGATGCCAGCGGTGTGCTGTCGTATAGTATGCTGGCATTTTCCTTCTGGCATGCGCTAAGCAAAGGAGTAGAGTTATCGGAGATGCGCAAGGTATAACAGGGTGCCCTGGCCGGTAGCATCCCTGGAAACCTTGAGGAAGCATACAAGAGGGCGTGTGACACGCTGGGAGTATTTAGCACAGCAGACACTCAGTAGGATTCCAAAGCTATTGCTGCATAATACAGTTTATACAGTCTAAAGTTCCTTCATAACAAAAACACCTCATCAGGTTGTGCTAGTTTCCTTCTGGTCTTGGGTGTCTATACACTTATACAGTTTATATGCCAATTTTTTATTTTTCACTAACATCATTTCCATTTTATTTAGATATGAGATTGGACTATCCATATATTTATTTAGCTATGACTTTCATTTATTGATTTTAAATAACTTTTAGGTTCTCATATTGGGAAGTGGGATAGTTCCATCTTAACAATTCACTACTACCTTGATTGACAATCACAGAGCCAACTTTTCTATCAGCAGCTCGAGTATTTCAAAACAGTGTCCATCTACCCCTTTTTTAATATAAAATACTAATATGAATGATAAGCATTTTCTTGTGCCTTAAATATATGTGCTCATATACAAGAATTGAACAAAGCTTTAGACCAGGGATTCCCAAATTCCAGTCCTTACAGTCCCCAACACAACAATTGGAATTTCCTTAGTATTGCACAGGTAAGAGAACCTGTTTCAATATCTTATGCCTTGATAATCATTTCATAATCTGTGCAATACTGAGAAAATTCTCACACAGTATCTGCTGGGACTGGAGTTTGGGAAACATTGCTCTAGAGGATAGAACATGGCACTCTGTAAAGAAGATTCCGGTGGTCTAGCAGGGTCCTATCCCTTTCAATACAATAAGTATGATACAATGATTTTAGCACTCGGTTAACAATTACAAATAAGATACAGGGGATTCACTCTCTATTTTACCCAGAAAAATAGATGAAACTTCTAAAGACACTGATGACGGCACTGAAATTTGGACTGTACATACTTTGGTTCATTAGAAGTGAGAGAGCAAAGAACTTCAGCGACAGCTCTCAATGACTTGTCACCCCGCCGGTTGTCTCCTCTACGTGATACACTTGCTGCACGCTTTTCTGCTTGACGGTAGTTTATGTGTGGTGCTCGCATTTCCCTCCTGCCAAATTCCTTCTTAATTTGTTAACAATGTACAGATACAGTTTGGAGGATTGTGAAAACCTGTTGGAAAACTGAGTCTTTAAAGAGGAGACACAATGACTTTCTAAAGAAGTTTGGAGGTCAAAATCTGCCGTCCAACCCATGTCTTCTGTCATTAGTGAATAAGCTGAAATGTACATAAACATTACTAGATAGGCATGATAGAGGACATCCGAAAATGCCCGAGGAAACAATTCAAGATGTGAAACAGCAACTTCTGGCATCTTTACGTAAAGCCACAAACATTACAGGCACTGCAAGATGACATACAGTAAGATATTTAGGCTATAACTCCAGATGTTCTACGGAATAGATCCAACACTATGCAACTGCATGCAGGCGTGCTTGGATGCGAATGGTGCACATTCTTAACACCTGCTTTACACCATCAGTTTCTCATGAACCAATGAATGTACAGTCCAAATTTCAGTATGATAGATTGTCTCTTTTAGACGTTATCGCAATTTTTCACCCTGCATTATATTACTACATAATCCTAGATTATAATGTGATGTTTGATCATCTCACAGGATCCTCATCAAACATTAGATTATACAGTGTGTCCACCCATATCCTGTCTACCGCCATTAACTTGAGAACGGCGGCAGCTATAGGCATAGAAGTGGTGTCTAGGTATAGTAAAATAGCCATGCACTACGCAATGAAACCACCTATAGCGCCACCCGGTGGAAAACAACAGAGTTAGGATTACCCACGGATTACAAACGGATTTGCTGCATGTTTCACTGCAGAAAATGTTCATGACATCTCTGCAGTGATTCACCAGCAAATCCTATGGGAAAAAAAAATGCTGTGCGCACTAGGTGGATTTTGACAGCTGCATGTTTTGCTGTGGGATTCCCGCAGCAAAAGCAATTGCATGTCAATTTTTTTTCGCAGGTAGCTGAGGGACTGGCTACTGGAGGAATCTCCAGTAATACCAGGCCTGGCCGCGGTTACGTACACTGAACTCCAGAGCTGTCACCTGGACTCCGGAGTGCAGCGTAGACTAAACTGCGAGCGCCGAGTGATTGTTTCCCCGGAGATTGCAGTTTAGTTCAGGCCAGGCTGATCTCCAGAGCTTAGGTAACAGCTGTACAGAGGGCAGGCTGCACCCCGGAGCTGTCACCTGAGCTCCGGAGATCAGCCCGGCCTGAACTAAACGGCAATCGCCGGGGAATCAATCACTCGGCACTCCCAGTTTAGTCTAGGCTAGACTCCGGAGCTCAGCTGGGAGCTCCGGAGTTCAGTGCAGGTAACCGCGGCCAGGCCTGGTATTACTGGAGATTCCTCCAGTAGCTAATATGACGCTGGCTGAGGCATTTCCGCACCCAATCCGCAACAAATCTACACAAAATCCGCAGCAAAACGCAACAAAGCACATGCGGATTTGGATGCGGATTTCGGTGTGGCATTTTCCTGCAGGTGCTGAAATCTTACTGAGCCTCCGGAATTTTCTTAAGAAAATTCCTTTTTCTAGTGCCCACAGGGCCTTAGCATTTTTATCTCGAAAATGGAACGAGATAGAGACAAAAAGTGAATTACAAAATTGTAGGGCATCAGCATTTCAATACGAATCGACACCTTGCATACAGAAATGCTATGATATGAAACCGAAGACCCCCCAAAAACATTGAATGCTGTTCACGCATATGGCACTCATTTAACTTTGATGGTCAAAGTGGCCACCGTCAGCTGCAATGCACATCTGGACTCTGGACAGCATATTGTATCTTGCTGCATGTTGTGCAATATGGTAGGTGACACGTTTGCACAAGCGTCTGTGATACGTCATCGTAGGTCCTGCAATGTTGGTGGAGGGGTCGCATACACCTGCTGTTTGACGTGACCTCACAGAAAAAAGTCCAATGGGGTCAGGTCAGGTGAGCGTGGAGGCCACTCCACGCAGCCACCATACCCAATGACTTGTAGGAAGGTCTCCATGAGGTATCGCTTCACGTCCGCAGCCTTGTGAGTTTTACACGTTCTAATCATAGTATTTCTGTATGCAAGGTGTTGATTCGTATTGAATTGATGATGCCCTACAACTTTGTTATTCACTTTTTCCTCTATCTCGTTCCGTTTTCAAAATAAAAATGCTAACTCCGTTGTTTTCCACCAGGCGGAGCAATAGGTAGTTTCATTGCGTAGCGCATGGCTACTTTACTATACCTAGACACCACTTCTATGCCTAAAGCTGCCACCGTTCTCAAGTTAATGGCGGTAGACATGATATGAGTGCACACACTGTAGATAAGTGGTATGTTAACCCTAGAACGCGCAAGCAATTCAATCTACCATAGAAAACAAATGACCTAGCAGGCCTGCGAGGCCCCAGGTATGCATTCTAGGGTTAAACTAAGAGCATATAGGATGGCATAACCTTAGTTGCATACCCCTTGCCTTTACCTGTCCCTCCATGCAGCTTGTTCTCTTTTGTCTTCACAGTTCTCTTTGATACCTTGAGCCTCTTACAATGTAATATTATGAATTCACATGTAATTGAGAAAATTCTGCTTGGCTCTCATAACTTAGAGACAGGGGAGCACCATGCTGGGGGAAATCCCTTTAAACCAGTGTTTCCCAAACTTCAGTCCTCACAACCCCTAACAGATCATGTTTTCAGGATTTCCTTAGCATTGAACAGGTGATGGAATCATTATCAAGGCATCAACTGTGCAATACTAAGGACCTCATGAAAACATGACCTGATGGGGGTTGTGAGGATTGGAGTTTGGGAACCACTGCTCTAAACACAACACTCACTTCAATACACAGTTAAGGGTGCTTTACACGCTGCGACATTGTTAGCGATTGCTAGCGATGTCGAGCGAGATAGCACCCGCCCCTGTCGCTCGTGCGACATTTGGTGATCGCTGCTGTAGCAAACATTATCGCTACAGCAGCGTCACACGCACATACCTTGTCAGCGACGTCGCTGTGACCGCCGAACAATCCCTCCCTCAAAGGGGAGTTGCGTTTGGCATCATAGCGATGTCACTGTGGCATCACTAAGCGGCCGGCCAATAGAAGCGGAGGGGCAGAGATAAGCGGGACGTAACATCCCGCCCACCTCCTTCCTTCCGCATTGCCGGTGGACGCAGGTAAGGAGATGTTCGTCGTTTCTGCGGTGTCACACATAGTGATATGTGACGCCGCAGGGAACGACAAACAACATTGTACCTGTGGCAGCAGCGATAATAAGGAAATGAACGACGTGTCAACGAGCAACGATTTTTCACGTTTTTGTGCTCGTTGATCGTCGCTCATTTGTGTCACACACTGCGATTTCGGTACCGGCGCCGGATATGCGTCACTAACAACATGACCCCAACGATATATCAGTAGCGATGTCGCAGCGTGTAAAGTACCCTTTAAGATTTGCATTATTTATTCGCTTACATGCATTATGTAGGTACTTACTTTGTGAAAGGACTACTATTTATTACTTGTATGTTTATTTTTACTTTTTTTTATTTGTACATGTATTCTCTGTGTTTTGTTTTCCCATACTATATGTATTAATTACATAATAACATTTTATTCGAAGCTATGACCAAGGTTTAGGATAGGCCAAAATATTAGTGTCGGCTGTGTAACACCCTGGGGTCGGGGGGTTTTCACCCGACATGTCGCCAGGCCTGGGGTGCAGATCCTCTGCATCGTCATCGGCTGGCCTGGCCCGGTTTCGTGACCCCGAGATGTACAGAAGGGAGGGAAGGCGGTGGACGGGAGGAAGGATGGAGGATGGGGGTGTGGCGCCCCTGACCTGGTCAGGCGCCACTGAGTACTGCACCCATGCTGGGTCAGTACAAACAGGTAATCCCAAAGGCTGACTAGGGTGTGGACACACAGACATATTGTGACCAGAACACACACACAGCTTAGAGGGGACCCCTGGGCAGACCCAGGAAGGGGGCGTAGCCTTCGCATCCCAGCTAGTGGTGGGTAGTGGGACTGGGAGCTAGAGAGTTGTGCAGTGGCAGTCAGAGGAGCAGGAGTGGGGCAGCCACCTCTGACGTGGAGAGCTGAAGAGCAGGACACTAGTCAGACCCTGCACCTGTAGTGGCTGCCGGCGGGGGAGAGTGGCTACCCAGTGGTGCCGCCTTAAAACCACCTAGTGAAGAGGTGGCTGAGTAAGGGGACTACTGGTAGACCAAGCCCGCACGGGGAAACAGGTCCCTAGAGCAGGAACCCATTTACTCGGCCTGCTAAACCTGCTGGTGAGGGTGCTGGATGTACCTCACTGAACCACACAGAGTTCGCAGCATCAACAGCAACGAGGGTGCCCATAAGGAGGATCGAGCCTGGAGCCATCTTATCCTTGGTCCACGCTGTCAGCAAACGGGCCAGAAAGGGGAGAATGACAGTTGTGACTTCCCTGGGTGATTCTCGTAGTACCACAAGTAAGGAGTCACCCCAAACAAGAAGGGCTAGGAAGGCGAGTCAGCAGTCACCCCTGGATCAGCCTTAAGGATACCTGGTTCCACCTGGTCCATCATAGCATCGCCCGGGTTGTCTCATGTTGCCATCAGAAAAGTGAGTAAAAACCCTGAAAGACATTGCTGCCTGTGTGTCAGTTCTTCTGTGACCTGTGGAACTACATACTTTCACCGAGCCCCTGGGGCCAGCCTCACTCTCGGGAGGCCATAACACCAGACTGCATTTACCATCAGCCCCAGAAGCTCTCTAAACTGCAGTGGCGGTCACCCCCTGACCGCAATTACCGAGAGTGGCGTCACGATTCCCATTAAGTTAACCCGACGTACCTGTGGCCAGAAGATTCGCAACACGTGAAGACCCTGAGGCGACCTGCAGGTGAGAGGGGCTTCACAGGGGCGGTAGTGACGGTGAGGAAAGTATTTTTAAATCATGATGCCACCTGGGGTCCGTGGCAAGAGATTGGCTGCCGCTACGGGTTCTGCTCTCACAGCAGGGATGGTGTCGCTCCCCACAGGCGTAGCGAGATTACCGCGGGGAGAATGATAGAGGATGTACGGAGATGGTGGTAGTCCCTGTATGCGCTGCAGCACTGGGCGACTTCGCTGGTAAATGAGAGGCAGAGGCAGGGGCTGCGGTTCCAGGTCTTTTACTCACAGGTAGTTCAGGCGCTGCTCCAGAGTACTGGTCTCTGCCACGACGGGCTTCAGCCAATCCCGCATAGTCAGCGGTCACCACCAGTGCCCATGAAAGTCTTTCTACTGAAGTTTCCTTTGGTTGCTATCCGGAACCCGGGCCGAGCCTCCAGCTCCAAGCCATAAGCCATGGGCCCACAAAGAGAGAGGAATGCTCAACTCTCTGCGAGATGTTATCAAAAGCTGTGCCCGAGAAAGTCTGCTCCAGTGTTATGGTTGCGCCTACTTCTTACCCCAAGTGGTGCCCGCCCCCAGTGGTTGTCCTAGCGACTGGGGAAGTCCCATGCTTTGTGATGGCTAACTACCCTGTCTGCCCTAATCCAACCCCCTGTGAGAAAGCACCTTACTGTTGTTTGTGTGTGTTTTGTCAAGGCACCGGTAGTTAACAACTTCCTGACTCGGGATGGATATTACCCCTGAAATAAGGTGTAATAACCTGAAGCCCAGGGATGCCACAGCTGTCCTTTCTACATCCACATTTTGACTTACCAATAATCCTTAAATCTTACCACATCTGCTGTGGTGTTTCATAAAATTATATACTGTATATTAACATCTACCATCTTCTGGAAGAAAGCTAACAAGGTTGCTAGCAATAATGGGGTAATTGCCTATAAGAAAATGTGTCCTATCCAATTTAAAAGGAAACTGGCTTCAGTGGGTTAATGATAAAGGCTTTAACAGGAATCAGTCTGAGGAAAAAAATAGGGGGGAGGTAATTCAGGAGTCTTTTATAGACTAGGGTGAGAAGTTTGTATCCTAATAGTAATAAAAGGAATAATGGATCAATACTTGATAATTGCAGATTATTTTGTGGGTGTTGTGGATATTTTGATTAGATAATACAATTTATAGTCCTGGATAGAGAGCATAGTGAGAAGCTTGTAGAACTAATCACATGTAAGGTTAAGTTCACATACTGTGTTTTTTTGACGCTGCATTTTTTGCTGCGTTTTTGCTCACTGCGTTTTTATTCGGTTTTTATCAGTGAACATAGCCATTAAAGATTGTTGAAAAAAAAAAAGTCTGATATCATTTCCTTCTTCAATATGTTCTTCATTCTCCACTAGTGTATGCAGGAGAGCAGACAGCTGCAGAACTACAAGGCTCAGCATGCTCCATCCAGGACTGTATGCTGGAGGGAGAGGCAGGGGGAGCAGAACTACAAGGCTCAGCATACTCCATACAATAGTGTATGCAGGAGAGCAGACAGCAGCTGCAGAACTACAAGGCTCAGCATCCTCCATCCAGGACTGTATGCAGGAGTTTTTTGCCCCCCAAAAAAATGACGTGGGCTTCGCCATATTTTTGTATGCTAGCCAGGTGCGGCAGGCACCTATGGGCTGCCCCCAGCCCCCAGCTGCCTATTTGTACCCGGCTGGGAACTAAAAATATAGGGAAGCCCTTTTTTTTTTAATTATTTCATGACTTTCATAAAATAATTAAAAAAAAATGATGTGGGTTTCGCCCAATTTTTGAGTCCAGCCAGGTACAACTAGGCAGCTGGGGTTTGGAATCCTAAGTGCAGAGTGCCCAAACTTTCTGGGCACCCCCGCTGTGAATTTCAGTCCACAGCCAACCCAGAAAATGGCGCTTTCATAGAAGCGCCATCTTCTGGCGCTGTATCCAACTCTTCCAGCTGCACTGATGCCGGGTGGCTCACTGGGTAATGATGGGATTAGGGCTAGCTGTATATTATCAGCTGGCCCTAAGCCCAAAATTCATGGTGTCACACCAATATTAAACATGGCCACCATGAATTTCTAGTAAAGATTAAAAAAACAACACACAGAAAAATATTTTTATTAGAAATAAAAACACAACACAATTAGTGACTCAATTTTTATTAAAAAAAAGAACCCCCCCTCCGCAGTAATCCTGGGTCAAGGGTACCACGCCGTCCAATCCGGATCCAATATCATCTGATCGGTTTGCTGGAAGGCAAAGCGATCAGATGATGTGTCAGGTTCAAGGGCCTGAATTACATAACACATCAGCTGATTGTATAAAAGCCATTTATACAATCAGCTGATGTATCAGTGCAAAAAAAAAAAAATACTCACTTATGTGCAGACTCCAGTTTGATCGCACCAGGAGCCGGCGGTAATCAGATGATGAAGTCTCCTGACGGCATCAGCTGATAGTTTAAGCCAGCCGGGCGGTAAAAAGCTAGCGTCACCGTGGGACTTATGATCAGCTGATGCGTCTGGTGCCATATCATGTGACCACATCAGGTGATCACCGCCAGGTCCTGCAGCTATCGGACGTGCTGCCCGGGAGTCGGCACACAGCCGGAGCGGGGGTGGCGGTACCGGGAAGAGGAGCTGGCAGCGGACATGGCACCGGGAGTCTGCTGACAGGTGAGTATGACATTTTTTTTCTACTGTTCACTTTTGATTTCGCAGCTGCTTCCACCTCCCGCCCGGACATGGCGCCGCACGGGAGCGTACATGGCACCAGGCGGGAGGTGGAAGCAGCAGTGGTGGTACTGGAAGGATTCACGCTTCTGTGTTTACCAACAGAAGAAATCCTCTTCTTGTACATGTCACTTTACTACCCACCCCTTGCATTTATAGCTGCATTTTTAGTCATAGAAACGCACTAAAACGCAGCAATATTTGCAATTTGCATTTTTCATTGCGTTTTTGAACATGTCATTGAACTCAATGGGTGGAAAACGGAGTGAAAAACGCAAAAATAATTGACATGCTGCGTTTTTGTGGTCACCACAAAAACGCAGCTACAAAAACCCGCTGTGTGCAGACAGCAAAAATGAAAACTCATAGACTTTGCTGGGGAAGCAAAGTCATGCAGTTTTCTACGCAAAAACGCACCCGAAATACGTGCAAAAACGCTGTGAAAAACGCAGTGTGTGAACTTACCCTAAGGCTGCAACAATGAAAAAAGTGTGTACAGTTCATGTGGTATATTTAGAATAGTACTTGCCTTTGTACAAGTGCCCCATTGAAAATTTAAGTCCAGAATCGCTGCAGCATCAAGTTGTGAGTGCCTGCGGGTAGTTAATATGCTGGCTGGTTTCAGCAGGATGCCGAGAACACAGACCAGCGAGGTAGCGTGGAAAGCGAAGGCGTGCACTGGTAACCAGGGCATCAGCCGAAGACGTTCCTGGATACCAAACATGAGATGCAGAAGAGTGGGTGGCATCACAATTCTCAGGTTTACAGAAGCCTCTACAGGAAAAAAATAGTCCTAGTTTCAAAGGCTTGCGAGCCTTCTTCCTCAGGAATTTTTGTTTATATATGTATAATAAAATTGTTTGAAAAGACGTTGCATGGAAATTCTCTTGTTATGTGCCAGAATCACCGAAGAGCACCATATAAGAGAAGTAATACTGGACCTGAGGGATAGCTATGTGGAGAACTAGTTGTGGAGCTGCAAGAAAAAAATAGATGAGAGTCAGGGGAAGATGAATGTATATTTTTTTATAAAACTTTAAACACTATGTTTATTCGGCTCTGGGGACTAGAAAGATGTAACAGCATAAGGCTATGTGCACACATTGAGTATTGGGTTGCAAAAATTTCTGCACCATTTCTGCATCTCTTGGCAGGAATAATACAAAGCAAAAACATGCATTTTTGCTTTTTGCATCAGTTTTTCAAATTGAAGTCAACAGGCGAAAAACGCTGAAAGAATTGAAATGCTGCAGAATATTTTCTGCACCAAATCTGCAAGGAGAAAGTATTCAACATGTGCTCAGCTCTTCAGGTTTCTCATTGACTTTGCTGGCATCAGGATTTGCTTGTAGTTTTGTGATAAATCTGTAATGCAATAAAACCGCACCGTGTGCACACAGTATAATAAGGCACACCATCCAGTCAAATTTGGGATTATCTGCTGAATTAGAATTTTGTCAAAGTCGATCATATTTCATGTCGTAAAGGGTTTTTTCAAACTTCATTTTTTTCTAAGTTACAGTTAAGTAATTTCATGTCTCCACCAGAGTCCGCTCCTACGACTTTTTCTCCAATCTCCAGGCCCCATGTTCCCAATGTGGGCAGTGCTGAGGAGTCAGTACCTGTGGCTCTGGTGGGCATTGGCTCTGTACATCCACTAAGTTGGGTTTCACTGGGACCTGCAGTACCACTGGCTTACTGTGGTGGTGTGTGCCTTCAAACTGAAGTTACCACCTTTCAGCTATGGCCAATGGGAAGGAACCACACCTTTCTTACTCCTTCTCCAGTCTACTGGTCGCTGCCAGATATAGTTTTGAAGTGTACTGCGGATAAAAAATGCAGATAGGTTCTTATCTTGTAAGATATGGCAATCTAATGTGATGCCCTGGCGTATCAGGTTGTCACAGGGTATTGTGCAACCTATCCTTCTGCACAGTATCCGCATCCTCCTTGGTTACGGATCCCTTTTTTTTGGTGTTGCAAAGATCAGAGCCAGTCGAAACCCTAGGAACACTTTGCACCACACCCACCAGACACACCTTTGGGGGGCCTGAAGGGAATAGGGCCATTCACTTGGGGGGTTCAGGGGAAAAGTGAGAAGTGTAAAACGAGAAGTGTGAGGAGAGGAGAACAGAGAGGAGGTCAGGAGCTGGGCTCCTTGGAGAATACTAGGTGGCAGACGTTGGTCTGGGCCTGGTAGGAGCTGGAACCCCAGTCGCAGGGGATCGTGTCAAGGAGCATGGATCTGCCAAGGAGGGCAGCCAGCGGCCTTGAGCCATCTCTGGGCAGGGGCCAGGGCACGACATGGTACGCGGACCCTAGGCTGGGAAGTAGCTTCACGCATCCTGGTAATTTACCCGACGGGGGTGAAGTCTTCAAGATTCATCCCTCACCCAAAAACTCCATCTTACCACGCACCGTGGGTGGCATCACGAACGTCCAACTCCCCTGTACATAATTCCACCCTGTTCACTTCGAGTGTCCCCACGACCCCTCTTCCTGGTCCGGAGACCCCTCAAGCTACCGTTGTTCTGGATCTGAGCGGTTCGGCCGCTGACACGGGGGCGGTACACAAATAGGTAGATGTACTCACCTATAGGTGTTGTGCCAGTCACAACTCCTTTATAAGCATCAAATGGCATCTGCTGCAGCCCCAGATAAACATATTGCAGGTATAGGTGGAAGAGACAAGGATATGCCGCGCTGACACCAAACATATAGTTGTTGATTACATTTTCTTTTATTCAATCAGGTCTCCGAAACACATTACACCTGATTGAATAAAAGAAAATTTAATCCACAACTACATGTTTGGTGTCAACGTGGCATATGCCGGTTTCTTCCTCCCAAACCAGATATAGTTTTGAAGTATACTACTGTGCCTCTGGTTCACAGCCTGCTCTTGTTCTTTGATCCCGTGTTTTTTACCTCTGCCCGTTCACTGACAAACCTCCTGCCTGATGTGTTTTGTACTTCACTGCCATCCCTGGTTTGACTTTAGTCTGATTTCCTGACTACGCTCCTGGCTGCTGATTTTGTTCCTTTTTGTACCTCCTGGTTTTGACCCTGCATGATGACCACTCTTCTCTGGATTATATCCTTCCATAGGCAGTCATCTCCTGGACCTTGTTGTAATTCCAGATTCTTGTACAAGGGGTTAAAGGGTTTTGGGGATCCTGCTAAGTGGGCGGCTAGCCTCTAATCTATCCATGACAGCCATTCTGAGTTTGTGGTTCCGGGCAGACGTCACAAGTAAGTTTCAAAATAAAAAGACATATTTGCTTTTCTTGACAACTAACTGAGCTGTTGTATTTGGAGCCAGATATATATACTACGTTGTATGGATCAAGACCAAGAGTTTATTGACTAAGATGTACATTTAGATCAGTGATGGCCAATTCTCCACATTATTTGATAGCTAAAAGAAATAATTATAAGCTTTATATAAAAGGACCAATTGATATTGGATTATGACCAGAGGGATGCTGAGCCTTTGTGAAAGCCATAAAATACAAATTTCCACATTTTTCCCTGTTGGAAATAGTACCAACATAGAAAATACCACCTTGGTACTGGAGGGATTAGCTCTCTCCCAGCCTCTCACTGCAGTGCTAAGGCAGCAGTAGATCAACTGTATAATGTGTACTCTGTTTGGTCATTTGTACAAGCAGAACAAAGGTTGAGCTTAGCCAAATTGCATTGCACTTGTGAACTGAGCCCCAATTTGAAGTATCTTTTACAGCAGGGGGAATGAGAACAATTTCGTGTGTGTCTAAAAAATGGAATAACAAAGCCACTTTCTAGAGCATCTCAAAGTGAAGTACTGAGGCGTGACATTCCCAGGGTGAGATGGGACAAAGGCCGGGTCAGGAGGATGAAAAACAGAATCAAACAGCCACTTTCACATGTCTGCCCTCAACTGCTGCACCTCTCCATAATAGAAAACAAATGTTGTAAAAAGGGGGATTGCTCCAATTCATTTAAAATAGCAAATGATAGCTAAACAACATTGTCAGAACGGAATCAACTTCTATGCTGTGCCACCCAGAATAGGCTATAGTGCTTCATTCAATAGGGGCAGCAACAGTTTTTAACTCTCCCAAAACTTTGAATAGATTCCTACACCATAGCCGCACGGCTACCGAGCAGGTGTGTGTGCCGGAAACAACATGTGTATATAAACTATCTAATATATGAAATTTACAAACACCAATTCTATATCAGTACACAAAATAAAATAATTATTACTTAGAATCTGAGAATTGTTTTGTGACAGCATTAATGTGATTATGACTTCAGATTACTCAATACAGATGCTTGGGTTTGTTTGTTGTTAGTGCGTAGAAACACGGTATTATACTATTTATTCTGCTAATCATATACATGGTTTAAGTATACAAACAGTTTATTATTGGCTCTTGAAAAGGTTAATAGAACTCTATTCATTCCTTTCAACTTGTCTTCTTTATTTCTTTTTCCTCAGTTCACCACTGCCTTGCCACCCACAAAGCTGGCAAAAGGAGGTCATGTGATTATAACTAACCTCCAGTGAACCAAAGGATGGCTAATTCCTAGTGTCTAAGAGCAGCATTGATCCCTTTCCAATGAATGATCTTTGCATTCAGCAAAAAACAAGCACTTTCTACAGGAAAGAGGTCATTTGCAAAAAGTCTGGACATGAAAGACTTTCAGACACAATATGGAGTTTTTCATGTTGAAATAAAAAGGTACTGGCTTAGAATAATAAAATATCTCAAAATGTACTTCTTATACAGGAAAAATAAAGGTATGAACTCCAGAATGGCTTTTTTATATGTCTGAAGAAAATAAACTTTAATTCATTTTATCTATCCATCTATCTATCTATCTATCTAGTATCTATCTATCTATCTATCTATCCACTATACTATCTATCTATCTATCTATCTATCCACTATACTATCTATCTACCTATCTATCTATCTATCTGTCCATCAAAATGTAAGAATGGGGAAGCACCACAAAAAGTGCAACATGAAAGGGGTTCAAAGGTTTGCAAGATTTTACCAATGTATACTTCTCTAAAAAGAAAGTAGCATTTCAAATCCAGAAATCAAGTGCAATTGTCTTTATCTAGCCAATGTCGGGACATTTTGGTTAACTACATCACAGCACTTTTCTCAAGGTAGGGCCTTGCTATAATTAAATTTCTCAAAATGAATTTTCAGAATGGGTTAGGTTATTTATTTATTTATTTATTTGTATCTGTAGACATGTATATATATATATATATATATATATATATATATATATACGCAATGTATATATATATATATATATATATATATATATATACGAGGGGCGATCCAGAAGCAATGATAATCAATAATAAAACCAATGAATATACTAAAAAAAAATTTTTTTGTTCTACATAGTCTCCTAACAAGTCTATACATTTAGCCCATCTCTTTTCTAAACTTAGAATTCCCTTCGAAAAAAGTTCTTGATCTTGACCCTCAAAAAAATCCCCAACAGCGGTTATCACGTCGCTATTGTCGTCAAATTTCTTGCCCCGGAGGTGTTCCTTGAGGCGAGGAAAGAGAAAGAAGTCACTGGGGGCTAGATGTGGCGAATAGGGGGGCTGTTCCACCAGTTCAAAGCCCACTTCTTGAATGGTTGCCATGGCAACTGCAGCTTTGTGAGCCGGCGCGTTATCTTGGTGAAACAGCACTCCAGCCCGCAGTTTGCCACGCCTTTTCTCCTTGATAGCCTCCCGAAATCTTCTTATTTGTTCTGCGTAGTAGGAGCCCGTAATAGTGGCTCCCTTCTCCAAATATTCCAACATAATAATTCCTTCAGCGTCCCAAAAAATGGACGCCATAACCTTCCCTGCTGAGCTTGACACTTTGAATTTCTTCGGCGTCGGTTCATCGGCTCGTTTCCATGTCATCGATTGTTGTTTAGTTTCGGGATCAAAGTGGTGGATCCATGTCTCGTCCATGGTCAAAAAACGTGATAAAAAATTCTCCTTGTCTGCTTGGAACTTTTCGAGATTTGCTATTGAAATGTCAACTCGTTTTTTCTTTTGCTCCTCGGTTAACATTTTTGGCACCCAACGTGCGGAGACCTTTCTCATATGCAATTCTTTTGCAAGGATTCTTTGAATACTGCCATATGAGATCCCTGTGACCTCAGCTGCATGCCTGATAGTCACTCTTCGATCTGCCAATACAACTTCTTCAACTTTTTTCACGTTTTCTTCATTGAGGGACGTGGATGGGCGTCCTTCACGATGTTCATCTTCCGTCGATGTTCTTCCCAGCTTAAATTCCTTGGCCCAGCGTGCAACTGTGGAATATGGAGGAGAAGAGTCCCCCAATGTTTCCACCAAGTCGCTGTGTATGTCTTTGGTAGTCATTTTTTTCAAGCAGAGGTATTTGATGACAGCTCTGAGCTCGTTTTTTTCCATTTTGATGTTCACTCCTCGGCAGTTCATATTCAAATGAATGTAGCTCCCGGGAATCGTGGCCTATTTAAGTGATTTTTTTTTCCCTGGACTAGTGGGTACCTAAGAGAGAAGAAAACATTTTATTTTAATTTCTGTGTGCAATAGAAATAACCGATTACCATTACTTTTGGATCGCCGCTCATATATATATATATATATATATATATATATATGATATATACATGCATGTCTACAGACACATAGCTAAATAAGTAACCCATATACCATATATATATGTGTATATATGTACTATATATATATATATATATATATATATATATATATATATATATATATATATATATATAATATATACAGTGCTGGCCAAAAGTATTGGCACCCCTTGCAATTCTGTCAGATAATACTCAGTTTCTTCTTGAAAATGATTGCAAATTCTTTGATAAAAAAATTGTTTAAAAGAACAGAGAGTCCTCAGTGGTTGATACCTTTTAATGGCTAACTGAAAAGATGGTAATAATTGCAAGCTTTCGAGACTACTCAGGTCTCTTCATCATTGTTTAAAAGAACAGAGAGTCCTCAGTGGTTGATACCTTTTAATGGCTAACTGAAAAGATGGTAATAATTGCAAATTCTTTGGTATTATTATCTTCATTTATTTGGCTTGCAATGAAAAAACACAAAAGAGAATGAAACAAAAATCAAATCATTGATCATTTCACACAAAACTCCAAAAATGGGCCAGACAAAAGTGTTGGCACCCTAAAGCCTGCTTTACATGCTGCAATGTATCTTACAATGTGTCGGCGGGGTCACGTCGTAAGTGACGCACATCCGGCATCGTAAGTTACATTGCAGTGTGTGGCAGGTACGTGCGATTGTGATTGAACGTTAAAACGTTCATTGCATACACATCGTACCTTTCTCTAGAATTGTACATCAGGTTGTTCATCGTACCCGTGGTAGCACACATTGCAGTGTGTGACACCCCGGGAACGATGAACAGATCTTACCTACGTCCTGCGGCTCCCGGCCCACAATGCAGAAGGAAGGAGGTGGGCGGGATGTTTACGTCCCGCTCAGCTCCGCCCCTCCGCTTCTATTGGCCGGCTGCCGCGTGACGTCGATGTGACGCCGAACGTCCCTCCCACTCCAGGAAGTGGGCATTCGCCGCCCACATCGAGGTCGTATGGAAGGTAAGTACGTGTGATGGGGGTTAATCGTTTGTGTGGCACATTCAACAAATTGAATGGAATGTGCCACACATACGATGGGGGCGCTGCAAATCGCATACGATATCGTATGCAAAATTGCAACGTGTAAAGCAGGCTTTAGCCTAATACTTGGTTGCACAACCTTTAGCCAAAATAACTGCGAACAACCGCTTCCAGTAACCATCAATGAGTTTCTTACAATGCTCTCCTGAAATTTTAGACCATTCTTCTTTGGCAAACTGCTCCAGGTCCCTGAGATTTGAAGGGTGCCTTCTCCAAACTGCCATTTTGAGATCTCTCCACAGGTGTTCTATGGGATTCAGGTCTGGACTCATTGCTGGCCACTTTAGTAGTCTCCAGTGCTTTCTATCAAACCATTTGCTAGAGCTTTTTGAAGTGTGTTTTGGGTCATTGTCCTGCTGGAATACCCATGATCTCTGAGGAAGACCCAGCTTTCTCACACTGGGCCCTACATTATGCTGCAAAATTTGTTGGTAGTCTTCAGACTTCATAATGCCATGCATACGGTCAAGCAGTCCAGTGCCAGAGGCAGCAAAGCAACCCCAAAACATCAGGGAACCTCCGCCATGTTCGACTGTAGGGACCGTGTTCTTTTCTTTGAATGCCTCTTTTTTTTCCTGTAAACTCTATGTTGATGGCTTTTCCCAAAAAGCTCTACTTTTGTTCCATCTGACCAGAGAACATTCTTCCAAAATGTTTTAGGCTTTCTCAGGTAAGTTTTGGCAAACTCCAGCCTGGCTTTTTTATGTCTCGGGGTAAGAAGTGGGGTCTTCCTGGGTATCCTACCATACAGTCCCTTTTCATTCAGACGCCGACGGATAGTATGGGTTGACACTGTTGTACCCTCGGACTGCAGGGCAGCTTGAACTTGTTTGCATGTTAGTCGAGGTTCTTTATCCACCATCCGCACAATCTTGTGTTGAAATCTTTTATTTTCCTTCCACATCTAGGGAGGTTAGCCACAGTGACATGGGCTTTAAACGTCTTGATGACACTGCGCACCGTAGACACAGGAACTTTCAGCTCTTTGGAGATGGACTTGTAGCCTTGAGATTGCTCATGCTTCCTCACAATTTGGATTCTCGAGTCCTCAGACAGTTCTTTGGTCTTCTTTCTTTTCTCCATGCTCAATGTGGTACACACAAGGACACAGGACAGAGGTTGAGTCAACTTTAATCCATGTCAACTGTCTGCATGTGTGATTTAGTTATTGCCAACACCTGTTAGGTGCCACAGGTAAGTTACAGGTGCTGTTAATTACACAAATTAGAGAAGCATCACATGATTTTTCAAACAGTGACAATACTTTTGTCCACCCCCTTTTTTATGTTTGGTGTGGAATTATATCCAATTTGGCTTTATGCCAATTTTTTTTTTTTTTTCATTGAAGACAAATTAAATGAAGATAATAATACCAAAGAATTTGTGATTGCAATCACTTTCAAGAATAAACTGAGTATTATCTGACAGAATTGCAGGGGTGCCTATACTTTTGGCCAGCACTATACAGTATATGTGTGTGTATGTATGTATATATATATATATATATATATATATATATATATATATATATATACAGTTAGGTCCAGAAATATTTGGACAGTGACACAAGTTTTGTTATTTTAGCTGTTTACAAAAACATGTTCAGAAATACAATTATATATATAATATGGGCTGAAAGTGCACACTCCCAGCTACAATATGAGAGTTTTCACATCCAAATCGGAGAAAGGGTTTAAGAATCATAGCTCTGTAATGCATAGCCTCCTCTTTTTCAAGGGACCAAAAGTAATTGGACAAGGGACTCTAAGGGCTGCAATTAACTCTGAAGGCGTCTCCCTCGTTAACCTGTAATCAATGAAGTAGTTAAAAGGTCTGGGGTTGATTACAGGTGTGTGGTTTTGCATTTGGAAGCTGTTGCTGTGACCAGACAACATGCTGTCTAAGGAACTCTCAATTGAGGTGAAGCGGAACATCCTGAGGCTGAAAAAAAAGAAAAAATCCATCAGAGAGATAGCAGACATGCTTGGAGTAGCAAAATCAACAGTCGGGTACATTCTGAGAAAAAAGGAATTGACTGGTGAGCTTGGGAACTCAAAAAGGCTTGGGCGTCCACGGATGACAACAGTGGTGGATGATCGCCGCATACTTTCTTTGGTGAAGAAGAACCCGTTCACAACATCAACTGAAGTCCAGAACACTCTCAGTGAAGTAGGTGTATCTGTCTCTAAGTCAACAGTAAAGAGAAGACTCCATGAAAGTAAATACAAAGGGTTCACATCTAGATGCAAACCATTCATCAATTCCAAAAATAGACAGGCCAGAGTTAAATTTGCTGAAAAACACCTCATAAAGCCAGCTCAGTTCTGGAAAAGGATTCTATGGACAGATGAGACAAAGATCAACCTGTACCAGAATGATGGGAAGAAAAAAGTTTGGAGAAGAAAGGGAACGGCACATGATCCAAGGCACACCACATCCTCTGTAAAACATGGTGGAGGCAACGTGATGGCATGGGCATGCATGGCTTTCAATGGCACTGGGTCACTTGTGTTTATTGATGACATAACGGCAGACAAGAGTAGCCGGATGAATTCTGAAGTGTACCGGGATATACTTTCAGCCCAGATTCAGCCAAATGCCGCAAAGTTGATCGGTCGGTGCTTCATAGTACAGATGGACAATGACCCCAAGCATACAGCCAAAGCTACCCAGGAGTTCATGAGTGCAAAAAAGTGGAACATTCTGCAATGGCCAAGTCAATCACCAGATCTTAACCCAATTGAGCATGCATTTCACTTGCTCAAATCCAGACTTAAGACGGAAAGACCCACAAACAAGCAAGACCTGAAGGCTGCGGCTGTAAAGGCCTGGAAAAGCATTAAGAAAGAGGAAACCCAGCGTTTGGTGATGTCCATGGGTTCCAGTCTTAAGGCAGTGATTGCCTCCAAAGGATTCGCAACAAAATATTGAAAATAAAAATATTTTGTTTGGGTTTGGTTTATTTGTCCAATTACTTTTGACCTCCTAAAATGTGGAGTGTTTGTAAACAAATGTGTACAATTCCTACAATTTCTATCAGATATTTTTGTTCAAACCTTCAAATTAAACGTTACAATCTGCACTTGAATTCTGTTGTAGAGGTTTCATTTCAAATCCAATGTGGTGGCATGCAGAGCCCAACTCGCAAAAATTGTTTCACTGTCCAAATATTTCTGGACCTAACTGTATATATATATATTATATTTATACAATGGAACCTTGGTTTACGAGCATAATCCATTCTGGGAGTGTGCTTGTAAAAGTTACTCATCTAGAAAACCAAAATTTGCCATAGGAAATACTGGGAGCTCAGACAATTCGTTCCACAACTTGTGCAATGTCCCATCCTGATCCCCTATTGTGCCATTCCATACACACAAACACACACAAACACACACAAATATACACATATTATACTCACTTTACCTTACGTTCCATCGTCGGCCTCCTGGTTCTTGCAGTTTATTGGTACAGGATGTGTATCGGGTAAGGAAGGTAAGGTGAGCATAACATGTGTGTGTGCATGCTTGTGTACGTTTGTGTTTGTTTGGGTGTGTTTGTGCATGCTTGTGCGGACTATAAGAGCAGGTCAGAGCGCGGTGAAAATACGGAACCGGAAGTATGTGCAGTGAGTATTTGCTCGTACAGCAAAGCTTGCTCGTAAACTGAGTTACAAATTTACAGCAAGCTTGGCTCATATAGCGAAATACTTGTAAACTCGTAAACCGAGGTTCCACTATAGGTATATATATATATATATATATATATATATCCAAAGGAGAAAGAAAGTCGCACTCCAGGTGATCACCATATCACTCCGTCTTTATTGCAGGGGAAACATGAAGGTACAAGTGGTGGGGAAGGTGAGACAAGCCATACAACGCCGGACGACGGCGTGCCATTTCGCTAGAACTTAGCTTCCACGAGTCCAGAGTTCTAAGCTAAGTTCTAGCGAAACGGCACGCCGTCGTCCGGCGTTGTATGGCTTGTCTCACCCTCCCCACCGCTTGTACCTTCATGTTTCCCCTGCAATAAAGACGGAGTGATATGGTGATCATCTGGAGTGCGACTTTCTTTCTCCTTTGGATTTATCTTGGTCTTCACCGCACGTCTGAACCATGATCCCCTCCATGGCTCAGTAGGGCTCAAGTAGCTGAACGTGTAGTAACACGCGGAGTAGGTAGTGCACCGGGACTCTTACCTCTTTCATATATATATATATTATATATAGCTGAGTGTATGTATGTGTGTATGTATGTATGTATATCCACTAAAGGAATCTGCACCGTCGCATTTACAATCAAGAAATTTTGCACAGACGCCTCATGTGACCCAGGGAGCGTCGTAGACTATGTTTTGACAGAAAGATGTAACCCCGTGCTTTACAGTTAGTCTCTAAAATCCTGCTGCTATTACACTGAATGGAGGTGGGAGCTATAGGGTATTAATAGCACCTGTCAGTGGTTGCTATAGGAACAAAATAAACTGTTAGTTGAAGCTTATGCGTGAGGTTATATGATGTCGGTGGAGAGATCGATAGAGAGACAGAAAAAGACAGACAGAGACAGAGACAGATGGGGAAAGAGACAGCCCTGGAAAGAGACAACCCTGGAAAGAGACAGCCCAGCAAAGAGACAGACGGGCAAAGAGACAGACGGGCAAAGAGACAAACGGGCAAAGAGACAGATGGGCAAAGAGACAGATGGGCAAAGAGATAGACGGGCAAAGAGACAGACGGGCAAAGAGACAGATGGGCAAAGAGACAGACCTGGAAAGAGACAGCCCTGGAAAGAGACATAAGGGCAAAGAGACAGACAGGCAAAGAGACAGACCTGGAAAGAGAAAGACTTTGAAATAGACAGACCGGGAAAGAGACAGCCAGGGAAATAGACAGATTGGGAAAGAGACAGCCCTGGAAAGAGACAGATGGGCAAGGAGACAGACAGGCAAAGAGACAGACGGGCAAAGAGACAGACCTGGAAAGAGACAGACCTGAAAAGAGACAGATCGGGAAAGAGACAGACCATAGTTTCATAGTTTCATAGTTTCATAGTTTTTAAGGTTGAAGGGAGACTCTAAGTCCATCTAGTTCAACCCGTAGCCTAACATGTTGATCCAGAGGAAGGCAAAAAAACCCCAATGTGTCAAATAAGCTCCAATGGGGAAAAAAATTCCTTCCTGACTCCACATACGGCAATCAGACTAGTTCCCTGGATCAACACCCTGTCATAAAATCCAATATACATAACTGGTAATATTATATTTTTCAATTAATGCGATCAGGCTCTGCTTAAATTTTACTTGTGAATCCCTCAATACAACATCATACGGCAGAGAGCTCCATAGTCTCACTGCTCGTACAGTAAAGAATCCTCATCTGTGATTATGATTAAACATTCTTTCCTCAAGACGTAGCGGATGCCCCCGTGTTCCAGTCGCAGGCCTAGGTGTAAAGAGATCTTTGGAAAGGTCTCTGTACTGTCCCCTCATATATTTATACATTGTGATTAGATCCCCCTAAGCCTTTGTTTTTCCTAACTAACTAACCCCAAGTTTAATAACCTGTCTTGGTATTGCAGCCCACCCATTCCTCTAATAATCTTGGTCGCTCTTCTATCTACCTGTAAGATTATGCTATTTATAACCTTCTATACTTTTGCTAACAAGAAATGCATCCATTCCTCTCTTAAATTCATTCAGTGAGTTGGCCATCACCACTTCCTCAGGAAGAGAGTTCCAGAGCCTCACTGCTCTTACCGTGAAGAACCCTCTTCTATGCTGATGTAGGAATTTTCTTTCCTCCAATCGAACCAGTAAAGAGACAGACCAGGAAAGAGACAGACGAGCAAAGAGACAGATGGGTAAAGAGACAGACGGGCAAAGAGAGATGGGCCAAGAGACCGCCGGGGAAAGACAGCCAGCGAAAGAGAAAGACCGGGAAAGAGACAGACGGCCAAAGAGACAGACCTGGAAAGAGACAGATCTGGAAAGAGACAGACGGGGAAAGAGACAGACGTGTAAAGACAGATCTTTTGACAGTGAGGAGAGAGGTTGAGTCCAAGGGCAGACCTGCACCCAGGCCTGCCTTAGACTACTCTGGTGACTGGACTTAAGGACCTATCCTACACAAGACCCATTAGAAGACAACAGCCCAACCATACAGGGTAAAGCCACTGCCAAGGCATAGAGACCCAAAGGGCAAACAGGGCTCTTCCGACAACCAGCAAGCCGGGGAGCGGACTACCGTTGCTTAGGCATAGGAGTCAAAAATTCATATAAAAAAGGTGCAGGTGAAAGGTGGAAACCACCAACCCGTTCAGGGAGAAGCTGCAGCCGGCTGCGGGCCCCGTTCACCATCCCGTTTGGTTTACCAGTGACTCCAGTGTATTGTTTCATAGTGAGTACACCAGTGCCTTCGGGCCGCGCACCGCACAGCACTGCGCCAGCATATACCCGCACCCGCTCCCATGCCTCCGCACCTCCCTCGGGCCCCCGGGACCATCACTCCCCTACCCACGGAGAGATCAACACCAAGCTGCGCAACACCGTCCCCGAGAGGCCTAGTTAAAAGCAGCGGTGGTGTCCATCTATTCACCATGACCCGTGGGTGGCGTTACGAACTTACACCCCTACCAAACCACCGCGGCCCCGGCCGTGGAACTTCCCCCACTGAAGTCCCTGCGTGTAGCACCAACCCCCTTGCAGAGCGACGTGACCCCCGGGTCCGTGAGGAGCTTGAGCCACCACCCACCGTACGAGCATGGATCCGAGCGGCTCAGCGGTTGCAGCCGAGCCCGCGGGGCGGTACATTACTACCTCCTTGAATTCTGGGTTGTTATGGTTCCAGGTCATTATGGTAAGTAACTGTATTCCAGTTATGTCATGGGTGACAAATCTCTCTGGTACATGCGTATCTACGCCAATATAAAGCTACTATTTCTATAGCTATAAAAAAGAGAGAGAGGGGGCGCTCCTGTGTGTAAAAGTAAAAAAAAAAAATTTTTATATGAAAAGTGTATCTTATACACTCACCTATGAATGTTGTACTCCAGGTACAACACTGTCAAACAGTGCTTGTATATATATATATATATATATATATATACACACACATTTTATCTTTCTTTTATACTACCTGAGGAACGGGGAGAACATATGCCCCCGAAACGCGTTGTGGCTTATTAATAAATGACCTTCAGCAGAAATTCATCATTCTCCTCTCTTGAGCAGCGCTACCATTATCGTGACCTTTTTTTTTCTTTGAATTTCTATAGCTATCTAATAATTGGAAAATCTAATATATCGTTCGATATTTCTATATACCTATCTTTCTATTGTTATAAGCATAGAATGTAGAAATAATAAATAAGTTAATAGAAAGATAATAGATGCTATTCATAGAGATATTTCGCCATAACTCAATCTATCTATTTATCATCTATCTATCTATCTGTCTTTCTGTCTGTCTGTCTCTCTGTTTGTCTGTCTGTTTGTCTGTCTGTCTATCTACCTATCTATCCACAAATCTGTTTATCTACCTAACTTATTTGCCATCTATTTTTTTACCTACCTATCTATCTTGTGTACATTGTATGCTGATGCTCTGTTCAGAATAAAAAAAAATATTGAAATGTAAAAGACTTCCCATTGCATAGATAGTTGACATCTGCTCAACATAATGTTAACGTTAATCCTATTGAAAGCCTCACCAAACCTCGGTGCTCAAGCAGAAGGATATATTTAACTTCTTTAATATTTAATTCTGGGAATATGTTCCTTAGATCTGACTTTAGAAAGGATTTCCCCCGCAGCTATCCCCTCCTTTGTGTTATTTTTCTGAAAGATATCACACAGATAGGCAGGATTTAATCACTTGCCTAAAGTAGAGATTGTGGCTTAGACTTTTCTTGAGAGAAAACTTTTATGATCATAGAATACAAGTGGAAAGTTCATTTAAAAATATTTTTTAGTTAATAAAAATAAGTGCCTTGTAAGGATTTTGTAAAACTATATACTTACATTCTATAATTCTGCATAATTCTCTCTAATGAAAATCAATCTCTAAATATTTCCATATCTCCTTTTTAATTGAATTATCTGTCTATTATACACACTTTTATAAATATGCCTTAGAAAATAGAAGAGTTTAACCAGTTGGCAAGTCACTTGGGTTAGACTGTATAGCACTTTGTACTTTGCTTAAAATCAACCTTTAAACAAAGTGTTTATTTCCTCTATGGCATATTTTTTACCCAAATCTTTTACACTTATAGAGCATATTCTTTCTTTCTTGTATTGCTAAATGTGATGAAGAAATCTTTGGCTTTCCCTTCCTCACTGATTTCTACTGCTGGTAGCTCTGTCAAAGTTTCAGACTCTCTAGTCGTATTGTACAGAACTCAAAATTTAACAGTTGTCCCACATTAAAAACTTCTCACTTATCCACAGGGCGTGAACAATTTTTTGTTTTTGTAACCTCAAATACTAAGTTGTAATATTACCAAGTAGTATAGTATTAACCCATTCACCCACTAAAACACCCTAATGACTGGGCCATTTTTTGCAATTCTGACCAGTGTCACTTTGACAGGTTATAACTCTGGAACATTTCAATGGATCTGAGCGATTCTGACATTTTTTTGTGTGACAAATTGTGCTTCATGATAGTGGTAAATTTAGGCTGATATTTTTTGCGTTTTGTTTGTGAAAATTTCGGAAACGTTGCAAAAATGTTGCAATTTTATGCCCATAAATCCGAGAATTATGTGACACAAAATAGTTACTAAATAAAATTTCCCACATGTCTACTTTACATCAGCGCAATTTTTGAAACATTTTTTTTTTACGTTAGGAAGTTAGAAGGGGTCAAAGTTCATCAGCAATTTCTAATTTTTCCAACAAAATGTACAAAACCATTTTTTTAGGGACCACATCCCATTTGAGGTGACATTGAGAGGCCGAGGTGACAGAAAATACCCAAAAATGACCCCATTATAAAACCTGTACCCCTCATACTGCTCATCATACTGCTCAAAACCACATCCATGAAGTGTATTAACCCTACAGGTGCTTCACAGGAACCAAAGCAATGTGGAAAGAAAAAAATTAAAATTTTACTTTTTAACAAAAAAATGTTACTTTAGCCATAAAATTTTGTATTTTCACAAGGGAGAAAAGAGAAAATGCAACATACAATTTATTGTGTAATTTCTCTTGAGTACGCTGATACCCCATATGTGGTAAAAATCAATTGTTTGGGCTCACGGCAGAGCTCGTAAGGTAAGGAGCGCCATTGGAATTTTTTAACGCAAAATTAGCTGCACTCATTAGCGGATGCCATGTCAGGTTTGAAGACCGCCTAAGGTGCCTAAACAATGGAGGTCCCCCACAAGTGACCCCATTTTCCATTTTGGAAACTAGAGCCCTCAAATAATTTTTCTAGATGTTTGGTGAGCACTCTGAACCCCTTGGAGATTCACAGAAGTTTATAACTTTGAGTCGTGAAAAGAAAAAAAAATGACTACAAATCTGTTGCTTCAACTAGGTAGCTTTTTTTTCACAAGGGTATCAGGAAAAATTGCACCATAAAAATTATCGTGCATTTTTTTCTGAGTACAACAATACTCTATATGTGGTAAAAATCAATTACTTGGGCACACAGCAGGGCTCTGAAGGGAAGGAGTTCCATTCGAATTTTTGAGCGCAAAATTAGCTCGACTCATTAGCAGACGCCATGTTGGGTTTGGAGACCCCTTGAGGTGCCTAAACAAAAGAGCTCCCCCACAAGTGACCCAATTTTGGAAACTAGACCCCTCAAGGAATTTATCTAGATGTTTGGTGAGCCCCTTGAGCCTCCAGGGGCTCCACAGAAGTTGATAATGTTGAGCCATAAATACATTTTTTTTTTAACCACAAAATTGTTACTTGAGCCAGGTAGCTTTTTTTCCACAAGGGTATCAGGAAAAAATGCACCATAAAATGTATTGTGCAATTTTTCCTGAGTACGCAGATACCTCATATGTGGTGGAAAGTAATTATTTGGCCGCATGGCGAGGCTCAGAAGAAAAGGAGCGCCATTTGACAGCAAAATTGGTTGGAATCATTAGCGGACGCCATGACACATTTGGAGACCCCCCTAAGGTGCCTAAACAGTGGAGCTCCTGCACAAGTGACCCCATTTTGTAACTATACCCCTCAAGGAATTTATCTACATATTTGGTGAGCCCTTTCTACCCCCAGGGGCTCCACAGAAGTTGATAACATTGAGCCGTGAAAATCTTTTTTTCTTTTTTGTTTACAAGGGTATCAGGAAAAAAGGCACCATAAAACGTATTGTGCAATTTCTCCTGAGTACGCAGATACCTCGTATGTGGTGGAAATCAATTGTTTGGGCTCACGGCAGGACTTGGAAGAGAAGGAGCGCCATTTGACTTTTCAACGCACAGATGCCGTGCAGTGATCTGCATTACTGATCGGCCACTTCAGGATGCATGGCTGGATGAGATACAAAAAGCAACTGGGATACGGAAAAAAAAAAGTCATGCCAAAAATTGAGCACGGATGCCGATCTGTTATGTGCATCACTGATCAGAGCTCAGCCGCTGCAGGACACACACATGGATGAGGTGCAAAAAAAGACGAACGATACGGACAAAAAAATAAAAAGTCCCGCCGAAAATTGACCACGGATGCAGATACATTATATGCATCACTGATTAGCACTCAGCGGGACGCATGGACGAATGAGGTGTAAAAACGAACAAGGGATACAGAAAAAAATTATACTCATAGGACCCAGAGGATTAGCAGGAGGATCACTGACCAGAGGAACTGCAGGAGGAATAGAAGGCAGCAAGATGGACAGCTTATTACAGGAGCAGCAGGCAGGAAGTTGGACAGCTTATGTGTGAGGACTCAGGAAGGACCCAGTGATGGAGGCAGATGTGATCCGACCAATGAAGATCTCAGACGACCCGGTGACAGCAGGTAGGGGAAGTCAGAGAGGGACAGCAGATGGAGAAGGGGGAGGGGGAGACCGGAGGAGAGGCAGAAGAATGGGAGCAGAATAGAGATTGTGGAAGGGGGCAGATCGGGGGCTACATCGGCAGGGGGGAACATCGGCAGGGGGTAGGGGCATAACGGGAGCGTGCAGGGGCCATCATGGGAGCGCGCAGGGGCCATCACGGGAGCGCGCAATGCTCACGGGGAGCACGAGCGGCGATCAGAAAGCGGCAAGAGCAGCGGCGGCAGCAGTGTCGGTGTAGTACTACAATTACCAGCCGGTGCACGACGCAGACATTAGTTGAATCTAATTTTCATTGAATTTTGCAAAAATTGTATTTTCCAGAAGACAGATTTTTTGCAATCCGCTCCATACAAATTTAGCAAAGTAGCGGCCATCTGGCTTCTATTCTGTTGAACCATTGTGGGCTGGTAAAACACCTCACTGCTCACCTGTCCTGCTTCCCCTGTAACCTGTCATCTGTTCCTCCATGCCTCTTCTTTGTGCCGTTACTCATCTTGTGCATTTTTGTCAGCCTGCTTCAAACTGCTTTCATCCTTTCTTCTGGCACTACTAGGCCTCTTATGTCCCTGTCACAGTCTAGTAGCGCCTATCTTGCACACTGTATATATACTTTATATAAAGTATATATACAAAGTACACTGGTATATATACTTTATTTCTCTCTGACTGCACTATGACTAATAGACTAATTGCTCCTTTAGACAACAGGTAAGAGTTGCTCCATTTTATCGGTACTATAGACTGGGCTCTACAAGGATGCCTAAAGAATTTTTTGCCCTGTACGTAAAATGTGCATTCCAGCTACTAGCAGCTACCATAAAGGTATAGTATTAGTATATACTACCATAAAGCATTAAGCATTTCTGGTTTAATGTAATATGTTAATTCATACTCTCTATTATAATAGATACCTCTAAACATTTCTTCCCTACAAATCAACCCTGGACCTGTCGTGTGCCATCTGTAGCCGTGCATGTGGATTACTTCTACGGCGGTAGGCACTGTTCACATTGTAGAGTCCGACAGACAACCTCGTCTCTCTTAAGTACTCAACTCGGCTGGGCGTCAGCTCAGTTGTTTCACTGCTCCCAGCCATGCAGAAGTTAATCGTTGTGGAGCAGCATGCTGAAAGCCAGGTTGCTAATTTCCTTCCACAGCTGGTCTCCTATTTAAGGCTGAGGTGTGTAGTAGGAGACTGCCGAAGATAGTCTCTGCTTGCAGCAGTAAAATCCCGGTGCCCGTGGCATACCTCTATTTGGTGACCAGCAAATCATTGTCTGCTCAGTTTGAGCAAAATTTAAGGTGGATATATTTGTCACTTTTTTATCTTTCTTTTGTGCTTAGTGAGAGAAGCACAACAGTAATTTTGCAAATATAGCTTTTAATGGTAACCAAAATAAAATGTTATAAATTAAATGTTTTGATACTGCTTCATTAGGAGTGGTAAAGCTTGCATTGTAACATAGTAGTCTCCATTCATTATTGCCTATGCGCCTGCTTTTTGTCTAGTTTTGTATCCAAACGAAAAAAAGATCAGCTGCACTCATCCATGGTAAAACTCTTCTTAGTTAGGCTACTTTCACACATTAGTTTTCTGCATTCAGGCACAATCCTTTTTTTTCCTGATCCAAAGGATCAGGCAAAAAAATGTAAAACCGTATCCACTGGATCCGGTTTTTAACGGATCCGTTATGCCGGATGCGTACAAAACCGGATCCGGTGGTTACGGTTTGCATCCGTTTTTGCATCCGGTTTGTCCTTTTTTTTGAAGGATCAGCTTTTTTAATTAATCTGGAGCATGCGCAGTTTACAAAAATGGATCCGGTAGCCACATCCTTTTTTTACCGCATTGCGCCGGATCCGGACGCCGGCGTCCATAGGCTTTCATTGTAAAACACGCTGTATCGCGCCGGATTCGGCGCGATGCGTTTTTTTTGCCGGACAAAAAAACATTGCAAGACACGTTGCCTCCGGCCGCCGCTTTGATTGATTTTGCCGCATCCGGAAAAAAACGGATGCAGCGCAAAGCCATCAGGTACAATCCGGTAACAATGCAAATCTATGGGGATAAAACAGATGCGGTACCGGATCCATTTAACCCGTTTTTTTCCGGATTGTACCTGATGGAAAAAAACTGATGTGTGAAAGTAGCCTTAGTGTTCCAAATTCATAAAACAGTAGTCATGAAACCACCAAGAAGGGAGGGGGAAAGGGTGCAAACAGAAGAAATGAGCGCAATGACAGTTGTTTCATGTCGATTGGCGCTTTTATGGGTCCATCCATAGAAGAGCTGAAAACAGCAAAACAGCTGTGCTCTGGTATATTTGGTGGTAAACCCTGTACGAGCCACGTGCAGTGTTTGAAGGGCTCACACTGGGGGCAACAACAGCGTGATCAGATGTAGTGTGCAGCAAAAAAAATTGGAAAAACCCTACCCACTCCCGGATGTGATGTGTTTATGGCTAGCGGCATGTTGGTGGAGACCTGAACTGCCAATCAGTGACTTCAGTTGGGGTTCAGTTCAAGTCCCAGTCCAACACTGAACTTTAAGGCTATGTGCGCACGTTGCGTCGGAGTACCTGCAGTTTATTCTGCACGTTTTCCTTCCCTTGGTTTTTGACCAAATGGCTTTTGACCATTTTTTAGCGCTAAAAACGCATGCGTTTTTATCGCGTTTTTAGTGCGTTTTTAGCGCTTTTTACATGCATTTTTCTTCAAAAAAACGCATATGCGTTTGTCATGTCATTGAACTCAAAAATAAAGTTAAATGATTCAAATACCAAAATGTCTGCCTTTCCTGTCTAGTTTATGTTAATTTGTTATGATGTCATTTCCTGAAGCAATGATAACTCTAAAATCATCAAGTTTGAACATGAAAACACTTCATATGTAGCAAAATTAAAGTATACAAGCACAGATTTTGGTGCAAAAAATTAATTTATTTCTTTACAAAGCTTTATTAACGTCATAAAGCCATTTTGAAGCACATTACAACATATGTGCAACATATAATTTATATGTATGAAGAATACATAATTTTTTGTAAACAGCACACAGAAAAATAAGATTAGAACATTATGAAATTAATGATCCGAAAATAATTGGCTGCTGAAATATCCATGAGGTTGTTGTTGTGAATGCAAATTTACATTTAACGGGGGTTGTATATTAATTTGGCTAGATTGGGGTTTTTGAGTTTGTATGGCTTGTTGCAAATATTGTTGGTGCACATTTTGATTATAGGTATTTTGATTTAGAGAATAAGGTTTTGGTATGGATATTGGGTTTGGGGCAATAGTTGCAGTATTCTTTTGGGTTGGTGGGTTTTTGACTTCGTCAAAAATCTGTTCAATTTTAGAAATTATTGAGCCTGATGAAGGGAAACTACCTTCTTCCTCATAGCAAGTCAGCATCCCACATATGGCTGTCATGCATGTATTTTTTTTCTTAACATCTTTAATTTTTCTAATTCTACCTGCAATACTTATGCCAAAATGATAAATGTCATCTTCTTGGGCACTAGTATTTAATAATTTTAATGTTTTGTTACAAATAACTTCCTCCTCTGATTGTATATTTTTGGTGTTTTTTCTTTTGTTTTTTGGCTTGACATATTTTGTGGGACCTGAGGTAATTGGTGTAGTTCTAGGTGGTGATTTCTCTGGGACACAACCAATATCTATCTCCCCTTCATTTTCAGAGGAAATTTGTTCTATATTGCCTGATGGTCCTTCCTGGTGTTGTTGATGAAGGCTCTCTTGCCCTTCTTCATCATCAACAGGTGTTTCTGCTGCTACATTTCCAGAAGTTCTGTTGAAGGGAAAGAAAACATAAAAATCAATGAAATACAATGTAATTTATTGTGATGATAACATTATTTTTATAAAACAATGTTAACATACTGTTACATGAATACTTACTCTCTAGTTTTCCGACTTGTGCATAAAAATGACAGTTCATCATAATAGATGAAATTGGGTTTTTTCGGTGAACTGCCACTTTTCATGCCCTCATTCCTTAGCTTGTGAAATCTGTCCTTAACAGAACGCCACCTTTTCCGCACATCAAGCTCTATTTTAATTTTGCAAGGAAAAAAAAAATAAAATGAAAAATTAATTCTAAAAATTAGAGTAAAATTATAAAATAATTAATTTAAACAACAAATATACCAATTTTATGTTATAAGGCTGCATCAGCCTCATGCCATTGTGGGAACAGTTCTGCACAGATTGTTCCCCAAAAGTCCATCCTCTTGTTTTTCTGCATATATTCAGGGCATGTAGGATCCCATAGGCATGGCATGGATTCAACATGTTCCATAATTTTCAAAAATTGTAATGAAGTGATGACTAAATTTATAAGATTATAAAGCTTTACATTATCATTATAACATTTTTGAAGCAAAATCAAGAAACAAACATCATAGCACATATACAACAATTAAAGAAGGTATGTATTTCTAACATGTTAAACACACAATTTACTTTAGTTGTAGGATTGCAACAATTTGTGTAGTTGTCAAGGAATATTAAGTTTATTTTTAAAGGCATTTAGCAATAAGTTAAAAACTATATTTAAAGATAAATATGTATAAAAATGAAAAAAAATCATGTACTTACCATAGCAATTAATTTTGCCACATCGATCTTCATTCGCTGGAACCAAGCCATTTTATATTTCAGTAGCTCAAAGTATTTATATTATGATAAATCACAATAGTAGCAGGCACTGAAACATACTCAGCTCTGTATTTATAGTAAAAAGGAAGTGATGTAGGTAATGACGTTTGTGCCTGGGTTCTTTACCTACTGTACCTGCGTTTTTGATTAGGAAAACGCTGGTAAAAAGCATGTAAAACGCACAATAAACGCAGAATATTGACTTCAACATGCGTTTTGCCATTTCTCATTGACTCCAATGTTAAGGAAACGCTGCAGAAATAGCAAAAACAACTGACATGCTGCTTCTTTTTCAGCATGGTTTTTGACCACAAATATGCAAATTAAACGCTGCTGAACAAAAAGCAAAGTGCAGACAGGATTTCTGCTTTTCCCATAGACTTTGCTGGAAATCAAAAACGCATGCATTTTTGCGCAAAAACGCTGCAGCCAAAAACTCTGCAGAAACGCGGAAAAAAACGCAACGTGCGAACATAGCCTAACTCTGGATGAAGTCACCAAACCAAAGTTCAATGAGTCCGCTCATCTCTACATATGAAATCTGATCAAATCAGGTGTCAGTGTGAGGAAAAATGAGGGGACGTTACATATGACGTAAATATATGTCATATATCATGAAGGGGTTAAAGCATGGTTTGTCAAGAAATGTTAACAAAAGGGTTTTCCATGTTTTTTTTTTAATTTATTCTATAGGCTAAAACTATTAAAACTATCTTTACCCAACGACACTCGAGCATAACCTCTGGCTTTGATATAGCTGCAGTGTGGACGTCACAACTGCAAAAAGCGACCACGACTAGTAATCATTAGTAGTGATGAGCGAGTACTAAAAAGCTCGGGTGCTCGAAGCTCGGGCCGAGCCTCCCAAGATACTCGTGTACTCGGCCCGAGCAACGAGCCCAATGTTATCCTATGGGAGACCCGAGTATTTTTGTGAAATGACCTCCCGGCAGCATGGAGAAACCCTAAAAATGTCACAAAAGTCTCAGAAGAGTGCTCAAATGACATGGCAACAGCATGGGGAAGACCCCTTGAAGCATTTATCACTCAAAAGTCACAGCTGTGAACAATTTTGTCCGCGTTTTACGCCATTTTTACGGACTCACCAGAAAACCTTCCAAAATGACCCCAAAATGATTTTTCATGGCGGAAATGTTAAGGGCACATACCCAATAGTGAGATAGATCTGGTGTATGTTACTTTTTGAGATCAATACATGAAAGATTTTACGTGAAAACATTGTGTGGCACTCCGATGTCCCTGAGAAGAGACGTACATGAAGGCCTCTTGAGTCTAATGTGCCCATTTTGAGGAAGTGAGTCTTTGTAGTATTTTCCTTTGCCAGGGCAGTCCTAAATTGTGAGGTTCACCAATGCCCCTGCATACAGACGTGCATGAGGGCCTCAAAACATTAAGTGTCCATTGTCAGGAAGTGGGTGTATTATAGTATAGCCCTTAGGCAGGGCAGCCAAAAATTGGGAGGCTCCACATTGTCCCTGGGTAGAGACGTGCATGATGGCCTTTAAACCTGAAGTGCCCATTGTAAGGAAGTGGGTCTATTTCAGTATAGCCCTTTGCCAGGGCAGCCAAAAATTGGGAGGCTCCACATTGTCCCTGGGTAGAGACGTGCATGAGGGCCTCAAAACATTAAGTGTCCATTGTCAGGAAGTGGGTGTATTATAGTATAGCCCTTAGGCAGGGCAGCCAAAAATTGGGAGGCTCCACATTGTCCCTGGGTAGAGACGTGCATGATGGCCTTTAAACCTGAAGTGCCCATTGTAAGGAAGTGGGTCTATTTCAGTATAGCCCTTTGCCAGGGCAGCCAAAAATTGGGAGGCTCCACATTGTCCCTGGGTAGAGACGTGCATGAGGGCCTCAAAACATTAAGTGTCCATTGTCAGGAAGTGGGTGTATTATAGTATAGCCCTTAGGCAGGGCAGCCAAAAATTGGGAGGCTCCACATTGTCCCTGGGTAGAGACGTGCATGATGGCCTTTAAACCTGAAGTGCCCATTGTAAGGAAGTGGGTCTATTTCAGTATAGCCCTTTGCCAGGGCAGCCAAAAATTGGGAGGCTCCACATTGTCCCTGGGTAGAGACGTGCATGAGGGCCTCAAAACATTAAGTGTCCATTGTCAGGAAGTGGGTGTATTATAGTATAGCCCTTAGGCAGGGCAGCCAAAAATTGGGAGGCTCCACATTGTCCCTGGGTAGAGACGTGCATGATGGCCTTTAAACCTGAAGTGCCCATTGTAAGGAAGTGGGTCTATTTCAGTATAGCCCTTTGCCAGGGCAGCCAAAAATTGGGAGGCTCCACATTGTCCCTGGGTAGAGACGTGCATGAGGGCCTCAAAACATTAAGTGTCCATTGTCAGGAAGTGGGTGTATTATAGTATAGCCCTTAGGCAGGGCAGCCAAAAATTGGGAGGCTCCACATTGTCCCTGGGTAGAGACGTGCATGATGGCCTTTAAACCTGAAGTGCCCATTGTAAGGAAGTGGGTCTATTTCAGTATAGCCCTTTGCCAGGGCAGCCAAAAATTGGGAGGCTCCACATTGTCCCTGGGTAGAGACGTGCATGAGGGCCTCAAAACATTAAGTGTCCATTGTCAGGAAGTGGGTGTATTATAGTATAGCCCTTAGGCAGGGCAGCCAAAAATTGGGAGGCTCCACATTGTCCCTGGGTAGAGACGTGCATGATGGCCTTTAAACCTGAAGTGCCCATTGTAAGGAAGTGGGTCTATTTCAGTATAGCCCTTTGCCAGGGCAGCCAAAAATTGGGAGGCTCCACATTGTCCCTGGGTAGAGACGTGCATGAGGGCCTCAAAACATTAAGTGTCCATTGTCAGGAAGTGGGTGTATTATAGTATAGCCCTTAGGCAGGGCAGCCAAAAATTGGGAGGCTCCACATTGTCCCTGGGTAGAGACGTGCATGATGGCCTTTAAACCTGAAGTGCCCATTGTAAGGAAGTGGGTCTATTTCAGTATAGCCCTTTGCCAGGGCAGCCAAAAATTGGGAGGCTCCACATTGTCCCTGGGTAGAGACGTGCATGATGGCCTTTAAACCTGAAGTGCCCATTGTAAGGAAGTGGGTCTATTTCAGTATAGCCCTTTGCCAGGGCAGCCAAAAATTGGGAGGCTCCACATTGTCCCTGGGTAGAGACGTGCATGAGGGCCTCAAAACATTAAGTGTCCATTGTCAGGAAGTGGGTGTATTATAGTATAGCCCTTAGGCAGGGCAGCCAAAAATTGGGAGGCTCCACATTGTCCCTGGGTAGAGACGTGCATGATGGCCTTTAAACCTGAAGTGCCCATTGTAAGGAAGTGGGTCTATTTCAGTATAGCCCTTTGCCAGGGCAGCCAAAAATTGGGAGGCTCCACATTGTCCCTGGGTAGAGACGTGCATGAGGGCCTCAAAACATTAAGTGTCCATTGTCAGGAAGTGGGTGTATTATAGTATAGCCCTTAGGCAGGGCAGCCAAAAATTGGGAGGCTCCACATTGTCCCTGGGTAGAGACGTGCATGATGGCCTTTAAACCTGAAGTGCCCATTGTAAGGAAGTGGGTCTATTTCAGTATAGCCCTTTGCCAGGGCAGCCAAAAATTGGGAGGCTCCACATTGTCCCTGGGTAGAGACGTGCATGAGGGCCTCAAAACATTAAGTGTCCATTGTCAGGAAGTGGGTGTATTATAGTATAGCCCTTAGGCAGGGCAGCCAAAAATTGGGAGGCTCCACATTGTCCCTGGGTAGAGACGTGCATGATGGCCTTTAAACCTGAAGTGCCCATTGTAAGGAAGTGGGTCTATTTCAGTATAGCCCTTTGCCAGGGCAGCCAAAAATTGGGAGGCTCCACATTGTCCCTGGGTAGAGACGTGCATGAGGGCCTCAAAACATTAAGTGTCCATTGTCAGGAAGTGGGTGTATTATAGTATAGCCCTTAGGCAGGGCAGCCAAAAATTGGGAGGCTCCACATTGTCCCTGGGTAGAGACGTGCATGATGGCCTTTAAACCTGAAGTTCCCATTGTAAGGAAGTGGGTCTATTTCAGTATAGCCCTTTGCCAGGGCAGCCAAAAATTGGGAGGCTCCACATTGTCCCTGGGTAGAGACGTGCATGAGGGCCTCAAAACATTAAGTGTCCATTTTAAGGAAGTGGGTGTATTTCAGTATAGCCCTTAGGCAGGGCAGCCAAAAATTGGGAGGCTCCACGTTGTCCCTGGGTAGAGACGTGCATGAGGGCCTCAAAACATTGTTCCCATTGCAAAGGAGCGGGTCTCCTGTCGTTGTAATGTCCATTCTGCAAAGAATGGGCGAAAAAATTTACCACTGGGGGTATACCTGAAACAAAGACCTAACTATTGTAACGGTCATCATGATGGCGCATGAGGAGAAGGAGGAGCAGTCCAGCGATTATCCAAAGTCGAGAAGTGTACCCATGGGTGAGTGGAGGTACATGGCAAACTTTAAATTCCGCTCTCATTTGCTGGTGGTGTGGTGAAGTCTGGCCCAATCCAACCCTTGTTCATCTTTATCAGAGTCAGCCTGTCAGCATTTTCAGTTGACAGGCGGGTGCGTTTATCTGTAATGATTCCACCTGCGGCACTAAAAACACGCTCTGACAAAACGCTAGCAGCAGGGCAGGCCAGGACTTCCAAGGCGTAGAGAGCCAATTCATGCCACGTGTCCAGCTTGGATACCCAATAATTGTAAGGCACAGAGGAATGTCGGAGTACAGTTGTTCGATCTGCAAGGTACTCCTTCAGCATCTGGGCAAACTTAGGATTTCTTGTGGCACTACCCCGCACCTCAGGGGCTGTGGTACGTGAGGGGCTGAGAAAACTGTCCCACATCTTAAAGACTGTTCCCCTACCTCTGGCGGATTGGACTTGTGCCTCTCTCGGCTGTACGCCTCGGTTGTCCACTGATTCCTGACCTATGCCGCTAGCGTTTTGTGAGGGGAATGCTTTGCCTACTTCCGTGAGTATGGCCTTCCGAAACTGCTGCATTTTGGTTGACCTCTCATCCACGGGAATAAGAGACAAAAAGTTCTCCTTGTAGCGTGGGTCTAACAGTGTTACCAACCAGTAATGATTGTCGGCCAAGATGTTCTTAACGCGAGGGTCACGAGACAGGCAGCTTACCATAAAGTCAGCCATGTGCGCCAGACTCTTAACAGCCAGGACTTCAGTAGCCTGACCAACAAGATGACTGAACATGCTGTCCTCCTCCTCCTCCTCCTCCTCCTCCTCCTCATCTACCCTGTCCTCTGGCCAGCCACGCTGAATCGAGGATATGACTGGTGTGCATGTCATATCCTCAATTTGGCCGGAGAGTTGCTCCATGTCTTCATCCTCCTCCTCGTCATAGTCCTCCACTGCACGTTGTGATGAGACGAGGCTGGGCTGTGTGTTATCACCCACACCCACTACTGTTTCTTGCTGCAACTCATCGCGCTCCGCCTGCAATGCATCATGTTTGTTTTTCAAAAGGGACCGTTTTAGAAGGCAGAGTAGCGGTATGGTGACGCTAATAATGGCGTCATCACCACTCACCATCTTGGTGGAGTCCTCAAAGTTTTGGAGGATGGTACATAGGTCTGACATCCATCTCCACTCCTCAGGTGTTATGTGTGGAGTTTGACCCATTTCCCGACGGCTTAGGTGATGCAGGTACTCAACAACTGCCCTCTTCTGCTCACATATCCTGACCAACATGTGCAGAGTTGAATTCCAACGCGTGGGGACATCACACACCAGTCTGTGAGCCGGAAGATGCAAACGGCGCTGAAAGCCGGCAAGGCCGGCTGAAGCAGTAGGTGACTTTCGAAAATGTGCAGACAGGCGGCGAACTTTTACCAGCAGATCAGACAGCTCTGGGTATGACTTTATAAACCGCTGAACCACGAGGTTGAGCACATGGGCCACGCATGGAACATGTGTCAGCTGGCCTCGCCTCAAAGCCGCCACCAGGTTCCGGCCATTGTCACAAACGACCTTTCCTGGCTTTAGGTTCAGAGGTGTGAGCCAGTGATCTGCCTGCTGTTTCAGAGCTGTCCACAGCTCTTCTGCATTGTGGGGTTTGTCACCTATGCAGATTAGCTTCAGCACAGCCTGTTGCCGCTTCGCCGAGGCAGTGCTGCAGTGCTTCCAGCTTGTGACTGGTGTGGAGGGCACAGTGGATGAGGATGCGCAGGAGGAGGAGGAGGCTGAAGAGCATGACATTCCGGAGCTGTAGAGTGTGGGTGAAACACTGACTGAGGTAGGGCCTGCAAACCTTGGTGTGGGAAGGACGTGTTCCGTCCCTCGCTCAGACTGGGTCCCAGCTTCCACAATATTAACCCAGTGTGCCGTCAACGAGATGTAGCGGCCTTGCCCACAAGCACTTGTCCACGTGTCTGTGGTTAGGTGGACTTTGGGTGAAACAGCGTTGTTCAGGGCACGTGTGATGTTTTGTGACACGTGGTTATGCAACGCGGGGACGGCACACCGGGAGAAATAGTGGCGGCTGGGGACCGAGTAACGTGGGACAGCTGCCGCCATCAGGTCACGGAATGCTTCTGTCTCCACCAGCCTAAAAGGCAACATTTCCAGCGCAAGCAGTCGCGAAATGTTAGCATTTAGAACTGTGGCATGTGGGGTGTTGGCAGTGTATTTGCGCCTGCGTTCAAAGGTTTGCTGAATGGATAACTGAACGCTGCGCTGGGACAAGGACGTGCTTGATGATGGTGTTCTTTCTGCGTAGGCAACTGCAGGTGCAGGAGTGGAGGAGGCTTGTTCGCAGGCAGCATGGACAGAGGATTGGCTCGCATGCACAACCAGCGAAGACGTAGCAGTGACATCAGCAAGCACTGCTCCTCGACTCTGTTGTACTTCCCACAAAGTCGGGTGCTTGGCTGACATGTGCCTGATCATGCTGGTGGTGGTCAGGCTGCTAGTTTTGGTACCCCTGCTGATGCTGGCACGGCAGGTGTTGCAAATGGCCTTTTTTGAATCATCTGGATCCAACTTAAAAAACTGCCAGACTCGTGAAGACCTAACATTTGTACAGGCACCTTGTGTCGTCGTGTTGTTACGGGGAACGGTTGCCTGACTTCTGCCTGGGACCACCACCCTGCTTCTTACTGCCTGTTGTGATGCTACGCCTCCCTCCCCCTGTGCACTGCTGTCCTCGCTCTGCATATCCTCCTGCCAGGTTGGGTCAGTTACTGGATCATCCACCACGTCGTCTTCCTCTTCCGCACCCTGCTCCTCCTCCTGACTTGCTGACAATTGTGTCTCATCATCGTCCACCACTTGTTGAGACACGTTGCCAACTTCGTGAGAACGTGGCTGCTCAAATATTTGGCTATCTGTACAGACGATCTCCTCATGACCCACTTCAATATGAGCTGGCGAGAGGCCAGAATGTGTGAATGGAAACGTGAACAGCTCTTCCGAGTGTCCAAGTGTGGGATCATTAATGTCCGAGGAGGACGTGTACTCAGCCTGGTGGTAGGAAGGAGGATCAGGTTCAGAAATGTGCGGTGCAGTATCACGGCTACTGACACTTGACCGTGTGGAAGACAGAGTGTTTGTGGTGGTGCCAATCTGACTGGAAGCATTATCCGCTATCCAACTAACAACCTGTTGACACTGGTCTTGGTTCAAGAGCGGTGTACTGCTGCGGTCCCCAAGAATTTGGGACAGGACGTGCGAGCGACTAGATGTGGCCCTTTGTTGTGGCGAAATTAGAGCTTGCCCACGACCTCGGCCTCTGCCTGCACCACCATCACGTCCACTTCCTTGTTCCTTGCCAATGCCCTTGCGCATTTTGCAATGCTGTGCACTGCTGACGTGTATATTCACTACTTGTGCGTTATATCAAAGTTTCTGGAAATTGCACACCAGTGCACCTGTACGCTGCCACCAACAGGCACACACGTGCGGTTTTAAAAACCAAGCACGGACGCAATAATAACCTAACACAGGTTTTAGGAGCAAAAATTAAGAACTCTGACACTATCAGCCACTGCTGACTGACGTGTATTATACACTACACTTGTGCGTTATATAATAGTTTGGTAAACGCACACCAGTGCACCTGTACGCTGCCACCAACAGGCACACACGTGCGGTTTTAAAAACCAAGCACGGACGCAATAATAACCTAACACAGGTTTTAGGAGCAAAAATTAAGAACTCTGACACTATCAGCCACTGCTGACTGACGTGTATTATACACTACACTTGTGCGTTATATAATAGTTTGGTAAACGCACACCAGTGCACCTGTACGCTGCCACCAACAGGCACACACGTGCGGTTTTAAAAACCAAGCACGGACGCAATAATAACCTAACACAGGTTTTAGGAGCAAAAATTAAGAACTCTGACACTATCAGCCACTGCTGACTGACGTGTATTATACACTACACTTGTGCGTTATATAATAGTTTGGTAAACGCACACCAGTGCACCTGTACGCTGCCACCAACAGGCACACACGTGCGGTTTTAAAAACCAAGCACGGACGCAATAATAACCTAACACAGGTTTTAGGAGCAAAAATTAAGAACTCTGACACTATCAGCCACTGCTGACTGACGTGTATTATACACTACACTTGTGCGTTATATAATAGTTTGGTAAACGCACACCAGTGCACCTGTACGCTGCCACCAACAGGCACACACGTGCGGTTTTAAAAACCAAGCACGGACGCAATAATAACCTAACACAGGTTTTAGGAGCAAAAATTAAGAACTCTGACACTATCAGCCACTGCTGACTGACGTGTATTATACACTACACTTGTGCGTTATATAATAGTTTGGTAAACGCACACCAGTGCACCTGTACGCTGCCACCAACAGGCACACACGTGCGGTTTTAAAAACCAAGCACGGACGCAATAATAACCTAACACAGGTTTTAGGAGCAAAAATTAAGAACTCTGACACTATCAGCCACTGCTGACTGACGTGTATTATACACTACACTTGTGCGTTATATAATAGTTTGGTAAACGCACACCAGTGCACCTGTACGCTGCCACCAACAGGCACACACGTGCGGTTTTAAAAACCAAGCACGGACGCAATAATAACCTAACACAGGTTTTAGGAGCAAAAATTAAGAACTCTGACACTATCAGCCACTGCTGACTGACGTGTATTATACACTACACTTGTGCGTTATATAATAGTTTGGTAAACGCACACCAGTGCACCTGTACGCTGCCACCAACAGGCACACACGTGCGGTTTTAAAAACCAAGCACGGACGCAATAATAACCTAACACAGGTTTTAGGAGCAAAAATTAAGAACTCTGACACTATCAGCCACTGCTGACTGACGTGTATTATACACTACACTTGTGCGTTATATAATAGTTTGGTAAACGCACACCAGTGCACCTGTACGCTGCCACCAACAGGCACACACGTGCGGTTTTAAAAACCAAGCACGGACGCAATAATAACCTACTAACAGGTTTTTTTGGGGAGCGACAATTACAGTACAGACAAGTCAGACACTATCTGGACTGTTTTACACTGTGTACACCAGCCCCAGATATGAAGGCTGGTATACGGTCACCACTACCCTGCCTGCCTGCCTGCCTGTATACTGCTACAATAGTCCTGACAAGGACTCTTTTGGTCACTAGCCTGTATTCAGACCTGGCTATACCCTGCCTGTATATAGCAACAATAGTCCTGAGAAGGACTCTGCTACTGTACTCCGACCTGGCTATACCCTGCCTGCCTGTATACAACTAGAATAGTCCTGAGAAGGACTTTTGGTCACACTGTTTGCAGCCCTGCAACTGAAAAAGCTATAAAGGGCCGCAAAGCTTTCCCTGAATCAGCGACACTCTCCCTACACTCACTGTCAGAATAGCTGTGAGCAGAGCACAGCGCGCCGGCCGATATAAAGGCTCGGTGACGCTGTGCAGGCCGGCCAATCACTGCAATTCCACAACTAACAGGGCTGTGGCATTGCAGTGGTCTGCCAGCCAATCCCTGCATGAGGGCTGGCTCTCAAAAGAGCGCCAACATGCAGAAATGAAGACCACGAGTAAAGCACGAGTATCGCGAGATTACTCGGTCCCCGCCGAGCAGCCCGAGTACAGTGATACTCGTGCGAGTACCGAGTAGTGACAAGCATGCTCGCTCATCACTAATCATTAGCACTGATGTGACTATAACGAGCTGAGCCCAATAATTTGCTGGTGCAGTCACGTGCTGTAGTCATAATGTCATCTTGTTTGGGGTGAAGAAGAGAACGTTTTATAGAATGGATCTTGCAGGATGAAGTGCTTTCTACTTCAGGACAACAAACACTTTAGTAAACAATGTTCAAAATGTATTCAGATACATCAAAGGAACTAAAGTACTGTATAAAGAAAAGGATACAAATAAAAAGTCTGTTTAGTGATGTTAAATAATTGGTGCATTTAATGGTTGCAATAAATTTTGAATTTAAGGTGGTATACACATTACAACATTGTCCTTATATCATCATTTGGAGCAATAAAGTAACAATTTACTGTAAAATTAAATTTTAAAATTTGCAGCAATACTAAATTTGTGTTCCACTAAATATGTGTTCCAGTAAAATGTTTCTAGAATTATCTTCACTAGTGATGAGCGAGCAAACACAGAGAAAAAAAACAAGACACATCCTCATTCACCACTTTATTCAAAAGGAAAAAAAATCCCAGCTAGTCCGATATAGTCCCGAGCAATTGGGAAGAAATGAAGGTAAGTGCCAGAATTGGTGCATCTTAAGTGATGTGCCACCTCAGGGGTGGCTGCGAGCTGGTATTTTTAGCCTGGGAAGGGTTCACTAAACCTGGACCTTCCCAAACAAATAGTTTCAGCCTACAGCTGTCTGCTTTACCTTTGCTGGTTATCAAAACTGGGAGGAACCACCTCTTTTTTAATTTTAATTATCTATCTATCTATCTATCTATATATTGCTATCAGCTTTGTACATCTTCAACAGATAAAAGTCAGTAATTTTTTTAATGGATTTAATTCTGGTCCATGGCACTTGGACGGCCGATGGATGCCTCACAGATGTCATCCCTGTGATGATTTTCACTGATCTATAGGCTTCTATTGACCACTTTTAAATCCGTGATGATGGTAAAAAATGGACTTGTCTCCATGTGGATCACACGGACACACGCGTGGTTCACACAGACGCACGATCTGAGTGAAAACATGGAGGTGTAAAAATTATCATCTATTTTAATACATATGCATGTGAACATGCCTCCAGTACGTGTAAAAACAAACACCACATGTACTGGAAACACAAAAGTGTGAAGTGACCTAAATCTTAACGCATAGGCTTTACCAGTCTAGTAGTCCAACTCCTTAAAATTGATCAAAAAATGTTGTCTGAGGTCTTCCTCTAATTGTCTTCCAGGGAATATTGCAGTTTGTCCTAATTTTTGTCAGTCCTTGCACTTAATACATAGCCTTTGATTGTAGCAGTCGTACTACCTAAGAATTTTAACAGAATGTGGATAAGGCCCTCCTTTATGTCTAATAATGGTTGTATCGGCATCCCTATTCCATGTATTTTTTACAATTTTTGCCATATCTGCAAAGGCTTTGTGAGTTTCAGAGTCCTTCCTTCATACGTTAAAAAGGATGTGTCTGACCATTTCCCAAACACATGCCCAGAAAATGTAGTAAAATGTTATAATTACATTTACCAGTGACTACCGATGCGTGTAGTTTTATTTTCCCCTCTACTATGTCATCAACTGTAGTTATACGTGATGGGGAAATATAGTGGGAGATGGCCCAGCTATTAAGGGGTGGAGGAGAATTTTTTTTTTCTATTTTTAATTTTGCCTTATGAACCAGTCATTATACAGGAAAGAATGTTTTCTAACAATTTTTCTTGTGAAATTCATTTTATCTTTCGTTTTTATATGTTTTATTGTCAAACCGTAAAAGTGGTCTAAAGGCTGCTTTACACGATACGACCGATTGTGCGATTTCACAATCGATCGTACCCGCCCCCGTCCTTTTTGCGTCACGGGCAAATCGCTGCCCGTGTCGCACAAAGTCAGTAACCCCCGTCACACATACTTACCTCTCGTGCGACCTCGCTGTGGGCGGCGAACGTCCACTTCCTGGAGTGGGAGGGACGTTCGGCGTCACAGCGACGTCACACGGCCGCCGGCCAATAGAAGCAGAGGGGCGGAGATGAGCGGGACGTAAACATCCCTCCCACCTCCTTCCTTCCACATAGAGCCGGCGGCGGCCGCGGGAGGCAGGTGAGCTGCTCATCGTTCCCGTGGTGTCACACGGAGCGGCGTGTGCTACCACGGAAACGATGGTCAACTAAATTAAACGATATTATGGAACCTAGCATGCAGTACCCAACTCACGATTTGTGAGCGATACTGCGTCGCTAGGAGGTGTCACACAGGCCGGCATCGCCAGCGATGCCGGATGTGCGTCACAAAAACCGTGACCCCGACGATCTATCGCACGATAGATTGTCTGGTGTAAAGCAGCCTTTATACTCTCGCAACATTGTTCCCATCAGTGACCTGGCAGTCTGAGATGCTTCCAACATCTTCCCCATGCTGTTCCCATTCAATTTGAGTACTGTTTCCATCCACTTCAGCAATTCTCCTGCCTCCTGCATGGGTTCTCCATGTGCTCACTTTCATATACTAGGTTGATCTGAATGAGATCTTAAGGTTGTCTGTCCATAAATCCTTTTTTGTGGCATACTTAGTTTTGCCTGTGTATTAGACATAAGCTGATCAGGCCAAATTCAAATTTCCCTGTTGGTTTTCCGCTTAAAATTTGATTCACAGAGAAGTGATTGTCTGCAAATTGAATGTTCTTTATTATGCTCTGTGATCTCTCTAGATGCCAGAGCATAATAAATGTAATATGTAAAAATTAAAAAAATACTTATACACACTTTATCACTCACCTGTCTGGCCCTTCCGCTCCTCACCATCACCAATTTGGTCCTCGCCACAGTTTCTGATTGTTATCGTGAGTGCTGAGACCATGTGTCATGATTCATTCCTGGCTCAGCTGTAGCTGAGCCTTTTTTTTAGTTTCACTTCTGATACAGGTCACGTTAGGGGTTAATCCTTCTGCCTCGTTCTGGAGGTCACGCTGCTTTATTACGGCACTGTTTCTCTGGGACTACGCCAGTGATATTTCTGGCTCCGCTGTGTTCTGCTCGTGAGTGACCTGTTGTCTGCCCTGCCCCCCGACTGACCTCTGTGTTCACCTGACCTGTTGTTAACCTCCTCTGTTCTCTGTTTCCGCCTTGTCAGTGTCTCAACCGCTGTCTCCCTGTTCGTTCCTAATCTGTTTACCTTGATTCTGTCTTGTCTTCCCATTCTCCCTCGCTTCTGTGTTCTGATTTTCCGGCTACTGACTGTTTTCCTCTGACTACGTTTAGACATTGCCCCTGTGTATTTACAAGACCTCATGTTGTGACACAGCGTTCTGACGATTCTACTGCCATCTGGTGGGCTTGACTAGTATTACCTCTGCTAGGGAATTCTCTGCTCATACGTTTTCTCCACTCTAACGCCCCCTAGTGGTTTACCAGGTAACTACTTTCTCAGGTAGTTTCAGAAATCCTCTCTGTCCCACATTACTGCGCTGTACTGCTATTGTACATCTTAGAGTACAGCGTGACACCATGATTCTGCATTAATGTGTTTAAGGCTACAATTCCATTGTGTCACAATGTATGCTGGGACCTTGTTCACATATGCACAGACTGTCCTGGGCTATATCAGAGCCCCAAGTCACAGCCTAGCATGAGGAGGCCTTGGGATTTTGTACTCAGAGGCGGTGATAAGAAGATGTAGTGAATGATGAGTGTAGGTATTTTTAAACCTTTAGATGTTACTGTACAGCTCAGCAAAATAGAGGTCAGTGGCAACCATTCTGATTTACTGTACCACGTAAGTGACTGACAAAAAATCGGCATATTGGCAAAAGCACATTTTTGTAATATTTGAGTAGTAATAAATTCTAATCTAATATATTTGCTCATCTCTACTGTATATTTTTAGTAACCAAAATCATAAGCTGACTTTTATGTGTGGATGTATATACACACGTGGTCAAATTTGTTGGTACCCCTCGTTTATTGAAAGAAAAACCCACAATGGTCAAAGAAATACCTTGAATCTGACAAAAGAAATAATAAATAAAAAAAATCTATGAAAATGAACAAATGAAAGTCAAACATTGCTTTTCAACCATGCTTCCAGAGAATTTTTTAAAAACTAAAGCTCATGAAATAGGCCTGGACAGAAATGATGGTACCCCTAAAAATAATGTGACAAAAGGGACATGTTAAATCAAGAAGTGTCCACTAATTAACATCACAGGTCTTTACAATCTTGTAATCAGTCAGTGGGCCTGTATATAGAGCTACAGCTACTCACTGTGCTATTTGAATTAGTACATAGATCCAGATTTTCATTATTATTGGTTATATATTATATGCTAACTCAACCATTGAATATATCGGAAAGAGAAAACCAGAGCACTTGCGCATATTCAAATATCAATAATTTTATTAACACACACTTGTATACATAAAAACAATGATGAAAAGCATACATTGACATTAAAAATGAGGTGTGACAGTGTACAAAACACACACATAGATGCGGGGGTCGTTATGCTGGCTAGTATCAAAAATCAGGGAAAACCTACAATAATCTTTATTTCCTCCCTGTTGTGTTGGGTAACAAATATTAAGTGCATAGCAGGTGCTGCCAGGATGTCCGAGGTTCAAGTAGGAAAGTGCCTCTTCTGGTATTGTATCATTAGGTATCCTATGTGGATAAAGTATAAATGATGTATCTATGCATCCTGGCCAGCACACCCTAATGCTTAATACACCTAGAGGGTCACTTTAAAGTGCTTAGTGCATACCATGGGAAAATGAACAAGTATCCTCACCATTCAAGTTAATTATTGTGGTTACTGTGTCTCATCTTAGTGCATGGATATAGTAGAATACAATCACCATATATATCTTTGTGAAGTCATGACATTTTAACATCATATATACTTTGAAGCAAAAATTGCCTGCACATGAGACTTATAAGTCACCATTTAGAGCTGCAATGCATATGCAGCACAGCAATCCACATAAGAAAACTTCATTCAGTATAAAGTAGTGAGGATATATTACCCATAGCGGTCTAGGTGGAATAATTCAGCTCAGGAAGACCTCCACCCCAATGTACATTTCGCATTTAGAGAGCTTCCTCAGGGGGCTGCTGTTAATCGGTGCACCATAACCTTATATACTGCCAAACTTTCATCCTGTTTCACCTGCGCTCCAAATCCGGCGCATGCGCGCTGCCGTCCACCAACCCCCGAGAAGCGCCGCTCGTCAATGCTGCGCGCGCGCCCTGTGGCCGTAGCCTGGGCTCACGCGCACACCCTGAGACAGCGGCGTAATTCGGGGGGGGGGGGGGCGGGCGGAGCGCAGCGCGCACGCGCTCGGGAGCGCACCCGGAATTAGATATATCAACAAAGCGCATACAGGGAGTGTGCAAGGTATAGTTATCCGTACATCAACCTGTTATGATCAGGATGTATTCCACTCCACCCTGTATGTCATGGATCACCAGTATACATAGCAACTTAGTCCCGGGTGAGGCATGGTGTCTCCAGGTTCTAGGTGTGATTTCATTGGGATCAGTTTCACTGGCAAGGTTCTCCTTAAGGTAACAGAGAGATACCTAACGATACAATACCAGAAGAGGCACTTTCCTACTTGAACCTCGGACATCCTGGCAGCACATGCTATGCACTTAATATTTGTTACCCAACACAACAGGGAGGAAATAAAGATTATTGTAGGTTTTCCCTGATTTTTGATACTAGCCAGCATAACGACCCCCGCATCTATGTGTGTGTTTTGTACACTGTCACACCTCATTTTTTAATGTCAATGTATGCTTTTCATCATTGTTTTTATATATACAAGTGTGTGTTAATAAAATTATTGATATTTGAATATGCGCAAGTGCTCTGGTTTTCTCTTTCTGATATATTCACTGTGCTATTTGATGACACGGTGTGTACCACACTCAACATGGACCAGAGGAAGTGAAGGAAAGAGTTGTCTCAGGAGATAAGAAAATTATAGATAAGCATATTAAAGTTAAAGGTTATGAGACCATCTCCAAGCATCTTGATGTTCCTGTGACTACAGTTGCACATATTATTCAGAAATTTAAGATCCAGAGTACTGTAGCCAATCTCCCTGAACGTGGCCACAGGAGGAAAATTGATGACAAATACGAATGGTAACAAAAGAGCACAGAAAAACTTCTAAAGAGATCAAAGGTGAACTTAAAGCTCAAGGAATATCAGTGTCAGATCACACCATCCGTCATTGTTTGATCCAAGGTGGACGTCATGGGAGATGACCAAGGAGGACACCATTGTTGAAAAATAGACATAAAAAAGCCAGATTGAAATGCGCCAAACTACATGTTGACAAGCCACAAAGCTTCTGGGAGAATGTCCTATGGACAGATGAAACAAAAATAGAACTTTTTGGGAAGGCACATCAGCTCTATGTTCACAGATGGAAAAATGAAGCATATCAAGAAAAGAACACTGTCCCTACTGTGAAACATGGATGAGGCTCTGTTATGTCCTGGGGTTGCTTTGCTGCATCTGGAACAAGGTGTCTTGAATCTGTGCAGGGTACAATGAAATCTAAAGAATATCAAGGGATTCTAGAGAGAAATGTGCTGCCCAGTGTCAGAAAGCTTGGTTTCATTCGCAGGTCATTGGTCTTGCAACAGTATAATGACCCAAAACACAGCTAAAAATACCCAAGAATGGATAACAGGAAAACATTGGACTATTCTGAAGTGGCCTTCTATGAGCCCTGACCTAATTCCTATTGAGTATCTTTGGAAAGAGCTGAAACATGCTGTCTCGTGTCGAAAAATCACTTTTTCAGATTTCTGTTAAAATATAAGTAAAACTTACATACAGTATATGTGTCCAAAAATAGGGTAAAAATAAAAAAGTTTAACTGGTTTTAGAATAAAGGTCTATACAAGCATGTCAACCTAAAACTGGTAAAGTTATGGCCACAGGAATGTCAAGACACAAACTACTTTTTAGTTTTTAAGGCCCAACTGGTCTGGCTTTAAAGGATTTAAGATTTTCATTTTTGCTAGCCATAAACAGAATTGCATGGTTTAGACACAAGTTCACTATTTATTTTTGCTCCTAAATTTTAGAAAACTTTGGTGTCACATTTTAGGCAACACTTTTGACTGAACAATGTCACTCTCCACAAAGCCATGCATTCCTGAAGAATACTAAAGGGGGCTTTACACGCAACGACATCGCTAACGAGATGCCGTTGGGGTTACAGAATTCGTGGCACACATCCGGCCTCGTTAGCGATGTCATTGCGTGTGAAATGTATGAACGACTGCTAACGATCAAATTTACTCACCTAATCGTTGATCGTTGACACGTCGTTCTAATCCCAAATATCGTTGCCGTTGCAGGACGCAGGTTGTTCATCATTCCTGAGGCAGCACACATCGCTACGTGTGACACCCCAGGAACGATGGACAACACCTTACCTGCGTCCTCCGGCAACGAGGTGGGCGTCACTTTCTTTGGGCTGCTTCTCCGCCCCTCCGCTTCAATTGGACGGCTGCCGTGTGACGTCGCTGTGACGCCGCACGAACCGCCCCCTTAGAAAGGAGGCGGTTCGCCGGCCACAGCAACGTCGCTAGGCAGGTAAGTATGTGTGACGGGTCTGAGCGATGTTGTTCGCCACGGGCAGCGATTTGCCCGTGACGGGGGCGGGTGCTTTCACCAGCGAAATCACTAGTGATGTCGCTGCGTGAAAAGCAGCCTCTAGACATAATAAATGTAAAGACAAAATGTTGCAAACTTGCACACATTTTTGGTGAAAGTTAAGACACACTCACAATAATAAATCTATCCTATAGTTTTTTATATGGTCTGTTCACAAAGAAATGTAAACGCAGTCTAAACCTGGCCATGCACATTAAATAAAAAATTCGCTGTAATGTGTATTTGAGATACTTGAGTATTCCCATATGGCCAGAGTCATGCTTGCAAGTGTCTTGCATGTGACTTGCGCGAGTCTCGCATCGCATCACCCGACATGGCCCGTGCTGTCTGGAAAGGAGCGTCTCAGCTGCATAGAAATACATGCAGCCGACCCTCTACTGTCAGTACAGTATGCAGATGTGTCGGGGTGATGCGATGCGAGACTCGGCAAGTAATTCGCAAGTGTAAAGCGTGCTTGACACGTTACTCCTAATCATAATGTCGTTGGTGTTTCATTTCGCAGGTTTTTCGTTGTTCAAGCGGCACCACACTTCGCTGTGTGTGACAATGTAGGAACGACGAACATCATCCTACCTGCATCCACCGGAAAGGAGGAAGGAAGAAGGTGGTTGGCATGTTCCGGCCGCTCATCTCCTCCCCTCCTCTTCTATTGGGCAGCCGTTTTGTGATGTCGCTGTGACGCCGAATGCATCTCCTGCTTGAAGGAGGGATTGTTCGGCAGTCACAGCGACGTCGCTGAACAGGTATGTGTGTGTGACGCTGCAATAGCGATATTGCTCCCTACGGCAGCGATCACCACATGTTGCATGAACATCGGGGGCGGGTGCTATCGCTCGCGACATCGCTAGCAATCACTAGCAATGTCGCAACGTGTAAAGCACCCTTAACTTCGGCCTTAGCCAGAGCTTAAGGAAAGATATTCCTTGGACCAATGTTATTCAATGAGGCAGTGCTGATCTACGTTTTTTTCTCATCTGTATTTCGCATTCTTTGATTTCACTCTAAAATCAGATGGGTGCTAGAAAAAAATTGCATGCAATACTGACCATAAGTATAGCATCTGATTTTTAAGAATACATTGCAATTCTATAAGATTAGAAACTGTAAATGGTCCTATTAAAGATTAGTAGCTGCTGAGTAAAAAACGGATTGCACATGGACAGCACACAGACAGCATACAAATGACAAGTGAGAAAAATATATTTCCAGTTTTTTTCTATGGCTTATAAAAAATGTGATCAGCAGTGCAGAATGGGTGTGGTTGGGGGAAAAGCTTACAAATTTGCTGCATTTGGACTGTGCTGCAAACTTTGTCCCTCATTCCTTCACTAAAAAGTTGTGCGTTATTATGTATAAAGAGAGCTATGTGAAGGATCATACTGTTTATAAGAGGCTATGTGGGGGCTTATACTGTATATAAAGAGCTATGTGAGGGTTCATTGCATATACACACTATATATATATATATATACAAAACAAGAATGCCGCAGAGACACCATCACATGTTTCTCAACGCTGGCAGGAAACTAGCCAGGTTTTTCACTGGGAAGGAACAACCATGGGAAGGGCAGTCTTCACTCAAGGAACCTGCCTATACCAAAACATGGTATCCATCCACAGACAGCTGTTTCAGGGTATTTGCCCCTCATCAGTGTGGAGTAGGAAATTGGCTAGTGGGAGCAATGCCTAGTAGAAGACTACATAGGTAAGGATGGTTGACCTCGGGGAGATCAACATCCAAAACCGCGGAGACACCATCACTTGTTTCTCAACGCAGTGACACTAGAACAAGGCCCCCTAGGAAAATATGCTAAACAAGAATGCTGCGGAGACACCATCACATGTTTCTCAACGCTGGCAGCAAACTAGCCAGGTCTTTCACTGGGAAGGAACAACCACGGGATGGGCAGTCTCCAGTCAAGGAAACCGCCTATACCAAAAAATGGTATCCATCCACAGACAGCTGTTTCGGGGTAACACGTCATGGTTTCTCCGCGGTGTTCGATGTTGATCTCCCCGAGGTCAACCATCCTTACACATATAAGTCCAACAATGTAGACCAGCTCACTCCTCTGAATCACCTGGAACCTCAGCTGACCTGGTTAACTCCGTTGTTGCCGGATCAGGACGTAGGAGTCCAAATGTGAACAACGACAAGGCAGAGTCCAGCAATAACGTGAGCAATCCAGGATGCTGTTAAAAAATGTTTTCCTTTCTTTTTATTCATAAATTCATTAAACTATAATGGTCCAAGCAATTCAGAACAGCATTATCGCAGGAAAATAGCGCAGATAGGACATATCTGCGCTATTTTCCTGCGATAATGCTGTTCTGAATTGCTTGGACCATTATATTTTAATGAATTTATGAATAAAAAGAAAGAAAAAAATTTTTTAACAGCATCCTGGATTGCTCACGTTATTGCTGGACTCTGCCTTGTCGTTGTTCACATCCTTACACATATATATATATATATATATATATATATATATATATATATGAGTGCTATGTTGGGGCTCATACTGCATGTAGGGGGTTATGTGAGGTCTCATACTGTATGTAGGGGTATGTGGGAACTCACACTTTATATAGAGGAGCTACAGTATGTGGGACTCACATTGTATATAGAAAGGCTATGTGTGACTCACATTGTATATAGGGGATTATGTGGGGACTCATGCTGTATATAGGTGCTATGTGGGGCTCATGCTGTATATAAGAGGCATGAGACATAAATACTGCAAAAACTCAGCAAAAAAATCACCAAAAACGCATGCATTTTTTATGCATTTTTTGGCCAAAAAGTGCAGTTCTGTTGTTAAAAACTTTTCTGCAGCATGCACATGGAGCCTTATGATCTTAAGCACATATCAAAATCCACAATAGACTACCTCAAAACTCACAAGATGAAAGTTTTAGAATGGCCCTCACAGTCCCCTGATCTGAACATCATTGAACATCTGTGGCTAGACCTCAAAAAAGCCATGCATGCAAGATGACCCAAGAACCTCACAGAACTGGAAGACTTTTCCAAGGAATAATGGATGAAAATCCCTTAAACAAAAACTGAATGACTCTTGACTGGCTACAAAAAGTGTTCACAAGCTGTGATACTTGCCAAAGGGGGTGCTACTAGGTACTAACCATGCTCATGATTACATTAAAAATGTAAAAGATGAAAATATTTTTTTTTTGTCTAAAATACAAAGGAAATGTGTCATCTTTAATTGTATTTCTTTTAGAGATCATTTCAACTTGCTTAACTGTTCCCAATAACAGTATTTTGATTGGAGGTGCCTAAACGTTTGCATGCCACTAAATGTGACTACAGACTTGTGAATCTTCAAATTGTATGTGTGCCGCCCCCGTGCCAGCAGCCGATGCTGCTTGGATCCGGACCTTCAGGGGTGGTGGCTCAAGGGTCTCCGGACCCGGGGGTCTCGCGGACACACCGAATAAAATGGGGGACGTAGATGTGCGGACTGGGCCGTATTGAGTTCATGACGCTACCCACGGTGTGTGGTGAGGTGGGGCACCACCGCTGCTGTTACGGGGCACCCAGGGAGATGTTGTGCAGCAAGATGTTAATCCCTCCGTGGGCAGGGATGGTGGCCCCGGGACCCGTTGGCTCTTGTGCAGGGGAAATGACAACCGCAGAGGATGCTGGTGTACTCACAGTTAGGAAAACACACAAGTCTTTGGTAAGCCAAGAGTGTGGTGGCCGGTGCCGCGGCCAGTTGCGCTCGGGATCTCCCACCCGGCTGGGGGTCTCTATCCTTGTCCTGCACCTTTTTAGTAGAAAAGACTTCCTTATATAAAACGTAGGAGTCCGCTTCCGGCTGGATGTGGCCTAAGGAGCCGTAGACGCTGGCCCGTAGGATCTATGGACCTTGGCAGTGACCTCTTATCACTAATCGGTGGGCTGTTGTCTTCTATGAGGGACTTTTGGTTGGGACAGGACCTCTAGTCCTGGCCTCAATCGGTTAATTAACCAGTTCCAGTAGGTTTTGGTTCCTGGCTTCAGGGTCCGAGTACCCTCCTTTGTGCTACGGTTTCTGGGTCGGTTCCTCGTGTCGGCACCGGCGGGCTACAACTCTGGCCCGGTCCACCTCGGTTCCACTGAGTCTTCCCGTCTCCTGTCGACGGAGACCACCATCTGCCTCCTAGCCAGTGGCACCAGGGCTACTACCCTGGTACCTGTCAGTTTACTTCAGGCCTGACACACAGGCCTGATCTCCACTACTGAGCTCTCAGACTGAACTAACTACTTTCCCACCCCTGGGCTGTCTAAACCCCTGGGAGGGCGTGCACCAACTGCCTGGCCACGCCCACTGGTGTGTCTAACTGTCCCTAAGGGGGGGTGACTACAGTTTAATGGTTGGCTGTGTGTTTCCTAATGAGGGAAAGGTGTAATGCAGGGGCCTAACTGTGACTACTTGGTTTTGCCAGGGCATCACATATGCCCTGAGCACTGTGAGGATTCTCCGTTGTCAGAGTCAGGAACAGTGGTCAAGTAGCTGCGAGTATGCGATATGCATAAAACTGGCTGCACTGCTGGGCACTTCTGGCTACCCTTCTCCGGACATCCAGGGCTAACCACCCCCTCTCTTTGCAGTGCCAGGTGAATGTTTCAAGCTCTCCGGGCTCCAGGTCCTGGTCGGGATGGCCGACGGGCAGGTGTGGGTACACATCTCTTCGGGAGACGAATATTTCGGCCTCCATACCCGGCTCAAAGATGAAACCCCACCCCCTTCGGGGTGTCAAAGTGCCGGACTTGGCATTCATAGGTCGGGCCCCTCACCCGGTAGGTAGCATTCCAGAGATTGTCTTTTTCTGTATAGGTCCGGGACATGATCTCCGCCTTCCTCTTCTCCCGGGCCGCAATCTCTCTTCTCAGCTGGTACCACTGCCGCTCCCAGTATGGAGCGTCTGCTGCCCGCTCCGGGGTAACCTGCGCGGGGGTTGGGCCCAGCCGGAGTCCCTCTGTTCCGGCTACGACCGGCACCTGTGGCAACGAGGGACCTCGCTGTGTCGTGGCCTGCTCGGCTGCTTGGCAGCTGCAACCCCGCAGCACCTCAGCCGAGGTCTGGAACCTGTGAGCAGCCAGCTTTGCCTTCTGCGCTGGCTTCCGGTCGGGAACCACCTCCGCTTTGGCCGGGTGGACAGTCGGGGCTGTTGTCATCTGGGGCGCGACCTCTTCCGGGATCGATGGCGAGTCCATGGCGGGACAGGGCACCTTCCGGGTTCTTATCTGGCATGGCGTGGTGTGGGTACGGGCACGGAGCGTTGATTGGCTCGCTGCTGGTGTCTTTATCGGGCTGGTCCTCGCAGGCCGACGGCACGGGCACCGCTGCTGGTGTTGGTGGCAGCGGACCGAGCGGGGAGGAAGTCACGGGTGCGGGCGGCGAGGGAGGCAGCGTGGCAGGCAGGGGCAGACCGGGCTCGTCAGCCTGAATGGCCGGTCCCTGAGGGACGCAAGGTCGTGGGTCGCTTACCTGCTCCTTTGATGCTGTATCCACTTCACAAATCCTCACAGCCATGGCTATCTCCGCCATCTCGGCTGCCCACTGCCTTAGCAGACAGGTCGCCTGGGCCTGGATGCGGCGGCACATCTGCTCCGTTCGAGCTTCCACAAAGGCCGCTGTTCCGGGCGCGGGCTCCTCCACCGTGGGCTTGCCAGATGGTGAGGCCATACTGCTCGGCTGGTATCCAGGAACAGGGAATATGGCAGGGTCCTGGAGTCCCCACCCTTTATCTGCTTGGTCACATGCTGCAGAATCTTCACCTCTCCCCCCTTGGTCTTTTGCTGGCACTCCTCTTTCAGGCCTGTAAGTTTTGTTTTGTGACTTCCGGCCTCGCTTTCCGGCCGCATTCCCAAGCCAGGACGTCACAGGTACAGCAACAACACACCCCACACCCCGGTTAGGAACATCAGAGTCACACACAAATCCTTGTTGCCTCCCTCCAGGGGCTGATGTCCACACCAGGTGGGGTGGAGCCAGCTGGTTGGCCCCACCCACCGAGGAGTTTACAGTCCTGGAGGTGGGAAAAGGAAAAGGGAGTTGAGTGAGGGACAGGAATAGTGAAGGAGTGAAGTGGTAGAGGAGCAGTCTGACCGTGTCCGGGTACGTGGCCCGGGCACCTACAGCAAGGTTGGCAGACGGTGGTGACCGTCTGCAGGCGAGGCCGATTGACGCACAACCGTAAGGACCGGGGTCGGGTGGTGGCCCGCCGGTACTGGACCGGGGAGCGAAGAGAAGCCAGCACCATTCGGCAGGGCCTACGGACCCCGACCAGGCTTGGAGTCGCCGTTAAACCAGTCGAATCCGTCAGCAACGGGAACCTCCGGGGTTTCCCAGCAGCAAAGACCCGACTAAAGGCAACCGCTCAACCGTGAAGGGAAATACGGCTACCGCCACAGCTAGAGTTCCCAGGGCCAGTGCCTGCGGGCAAAAGGGGCTCCTCTGGCAAATACACCGCTGGGGAGCGGGTCACCAGTGGGAAGCCATCGGGGCCGAAAACACATCAAAGGTGCAGGGAGAGACAGTCACCACCAACCTACCGGGAGTGACCACCGCAGCCGTCTGTGGGACCCGTCCATCCAGCCGTTTGTTTTACCAGAGACTCCATGTACGTTACTGGCTGAGTGAGTACCACCATGCCGTCTGGCACTGCGCTGCCCCCGTGACCCTGCACCTCCCCAACTCCTGCCATCCACCCTCCAGTCGCTATCACCGGGCCCCGGGACCACCAAACCCCCCCTACCCACGGAGGGGAGAGAAACATCTCAGCTGCTCCCTGTCATCGCTCCCGGGATCCCCGTCCAGAGCAGCGGTGGTGTCCCAACCTCACCACACACCGTGGGTGGCGTCACGGACTACATCCCCAAACCAAACCATCCCTTTCACTCACGAGCGAGGAGCGCCGCTCGAATCCCCGGATCCGGCCCACCGCTCGAGCCACCGAGCAGCAGCAGCGCCAGACCCGAGCATGGTGAGCGCAGCGTCCTTCCCACCCGCGACAACTTGGCGTCACGAACAGGATCTTACCGTTCTACTGCCTGGTAGAAGTGCGCCTTGTGTCCCGCCGGAGGTGTCCGGCCAAAAATTTTCAGAAGCCGCCATCTTGGGCGCGAAAAGTTCCCCGCTCGAGCGTCTTCCCAAGCAGTGGAGGCGCAAAAGCCGAAGCTCCGCCCCTGAAGAGGAGGTGCCGGAAGAAAACCAAGGGGGCACGGATAGCATCCGGCCGCATGTAGACCGCGGCTATAAAAGCAGGGACGCCAGGACTCTGCGGCCATCTTTTGGTTCCTTGAAGAGGCCGCCGCAGCGATGCACCGCCCGACCAGCAACGCCGTAGCCCCCACGCCCGGCACAGTGGCGTGGGTGAAGGTCCGGACCGTCCAGCTGAGTGGCCGTCTGCAGGTCCGCGTGCAGCTCCTCTTGGAGGAGTGGGAGGCCAACATGGCGGATGTGGTGGTGGCCATACGGAGACGCGAGGTGGAGGAAGTTTTGGAAGAGCGGGTAAGCGACCCACGCCCCTGTATCCCTATTGGGTTGGTCGTCGCAGCTGAGGGGCCCGGTCTGCGCCCGCTCGTCCTGCTGCCTCCCCCGCCGCCGTTGTTGGCTGCTGCTGCCCCGCCACTAGGCCCGCCAGCACCGCAACCGGTAGTGGTACCCTGCCGATCCGCCCAAGCGGACCGACCTGCAGCCGAGGCCCATGACCGTCCTGAACCGCTCCCATGGAAGATACCGAAGGCCGAGCCCGTCGGCGGAAGTATAGCGGAGGCACATGTGACCGTGCCTGGTCCCGTACCGACTCCGGCCGCCCGTCTCGTGCAGGAGGAGGTGGAGGTCAAGCAGGAGAGGACCCCTGTACCCGTCCCCCACGCCTCGGCTGAGGCTGCGCCGGGTCGTTGCTGTGAAGCAGCACCCCAGGCCATGACACTGCGGGACCTTCCACCCAGAATGCCAGTAATGGGCAGCGTACAGGAGGTCTCGCGGGGCCGAACCCGTGCGCAGGGGCTTGCAGCAGCCCCTTACTGGGACAGGGAGCCGACCCCGCTGGGTCAGGAGATTGCGGAGAGGGAGAAGAGGAAGGCGGAGCTGGTAGCCCGCACTCTTAGAGAAAAGGAGAGCCTCTGCAGAGCCACCTTCCGAGTACGGGGCCCGAGATATGAGGGACAAGTGAGGAGATTCGATGTCCATAGAGGATACGGCTTCATCTTTGAACCGGGCCTGGAGGCCGAAGTTTTTGTGGCCCGAAGGGACGTGAATGACCACCTGCCGGAGGACCAACCGGCCCCAATCTACTCCCCGGTGACCTCGTCACCTATACCCGGCACTGCAGGGAGAGGGGCTGGTTAGCCCTGGATGCTAGGCTGAGAGAAGGCCAGGGGCCCCAAGCACTGGCCCGGCCCCCTCCCCCAGTCGGTGGGGTGGACCTGAAGTGATGGCAGTGGTCCTCCGCCGCAAGTTGTCCCCGTTGGGACCACCAGTACTGTTAAGTAACCGAATGATAAGATTAAATCAGCTGAACTGTAACCTGATTTTCACCGTGATTTAACCGGCCGTTGCCGGCAACCAGTCCCCGTAGGGACTTTCTGCACCATTTGCGTAAGAAACTGCTTACGGACAAGCCCGAGAACTTGCAGGGCAACCAAAAACTAGTGGCATGTAAATAAAAATGTTGGATTATACCGTTACCGCCTCCGGAGAGGCTGATATGGAGGATGGGCCTGGAGGAAATGGATGGCCCAGGCCCGCCACTACCATAACCGGTGGCGATCCTCCAGGGGTCAGGGGTTCCCCATGGACGTGGGTCCCCTGAAAGAGACCGTACCCGCTCGGGCAATTTGGTTCTGGACTGGGGCAAGGGGTGCTGCCCACTTCTTAGGGGCAGCATCAGGGCCAGGTTGTTTGGGCGGGGGGAGAGCGGAAGCCGTTTGTTTAATAAAATTGACTACCGTTTAGTAACGTTAAAAGTACCGTGCCTCCCGTTATGGGAAGTTTATACAGTAATGCTTGTGTTTAATGTTTTTATATGTTTTTCTACTTCTTTACAGTTAACAAAAATAAAACCGGTGATGGACGGGCAGCCCGCGGACGGTCTGCGTTTAACCAAGGGGGAATGTGGTGCACTGGACAAGCCAGTACCATTCGGCAGGGCCTACGGACCCCGACCAGGCTTGGAGTCGCCGTTAAACTGGTCAAATCCGTCAGCGACGGGAACCTCCAGGGTTTCCCAGCAGCAAAGACCCGACTGAAGGCAACCGCTCAACCATGAAGGGAAATACAGCTACCTCCACAGCTAGAGTTCCCAGGGCCAGCGCCTGCGGGCAAAAGGGGCTCCTCTGGCAAATACACCGCTGGGGAGCGGGTCACCAGTGGGAAGCCATCGGGGCCGAAAACACATCAAAGGTGCAGGGAGAGACAGTCACCGCCAACCTACCGGGAGTGACCACCGCAGCCGTCTGTGGGACCCGTCCATCCAGCCATTTGTATTACCAGAGACTCCGTGTACGTTACTGGCTGAGTGAGTACCACCGTGCCGTCTGGTACTGCGCTGCCCCCATGACCCTACATCTCCCCAACTCCTGCCGTCCACCCTCCAGTCGCTATCACCAGGCCCCGGGACCACCAAACCCCCCCCCCTACCTACGGAGGGGAGAGAAACGTCTCAGCTGCTCCCTGTCATCGCTCCCGGGATCCCCGTCCAAAGCAACGGTGGTGTCCCATTATCACCACAAACCGTGGGTGGCGTCACGTACTACATCCCCAAACCAAACCATCCCTTTCACTCACGGGCAAGCAGCGCCGCTCGAGTCACCGAGCAGCAGCAGCGCCGGACCCGAGCGTGGTGAGCGCATTGCCCTCCCCGCCCGCAACATATATATTCTGTAAAACAAAATTGAGATAATTCTGAACCTGAAATAAATTTTACATGAAGAATTAAACACATGGTATAGCCATTTCTTCTATGATGTCACACTTTTTATAATGTTCTTGTGTGAGTACACGCGAGTTCAAGTGACTGTACTTTGAAATTGTTCACTCACTTTTACCTGCTATTCACTGCTTGCTATGACACCTACTTATCCCAATAAACACTAATGAGCTGACTGTGTATCTTCTTGTGTATTTCACATTATTATCCATTTATCTAGAGGCAATGTAGATTTTCTAAAGATCTAATTAATAAACAACTAGTAAATGCTGGCGGTGTAATTTACATTGTTAATGCCTACATGTGTATAATAAATATGTATTTCTATGTCTTCAAACAAAATCTTTGTAGTTTATAACCTGTGGTAATTTAGGTTGTCAACCATGTAAGCACATCTCAGATAAAATAAATAAATTAAAGGAAATAAAAGTCATTAATGGAACCTCAATTTACCTTTAAGCTTCTGAATCTTCCTCAAGATGCAATTGTGAATCTTAGTTTATCAAAGGTAAACATGCCATAGAAAGCAGGTGAGCTTTACAATTCTCTGTCTTACTCATTTTTTTGCAATCCAATAAAATAAAAGTCAAATATTGCCTATAGCACATCACAGTATTGTAGCTCTGAGCAATCCTTAAAGAGGATCTAACATGTGCTGGAAAACAAGTGAGATAATAAAACACCAAAATAGAAAGTCTTTCACAAAATATATCATTAGGAAAATTCCTCTCTAATTTAGTCTTTTAAGAACAGGATGCAGAAGAATCCCTCTGTCTCCCTATTTTGTCAGCTTTGTGAGACTTCCTGATTCTGAGCTGGGAGATACAACTGTAAGGGGAGACTGAGTGTACAGTCATGGACAAAAGTTTTGAGAATGCTACAAATATTAATTTTTACAAAGTCTACTGCTTAAGTTTTTCTAATGGCAATTTGCATATACTCCAGAATGTCATAAAGAGTGATCAGCTTAACAGCAATTACTTGCAAAGTCAATATTGGCTAAGAAAATGAACTTCAACCCCCAAAACACATTTCAACATCATTGCATTCCTGCCTTAAAAGGAGCAGCTAACATTGTTTTAGTGATTGTTCCATTAACAAAGGTGTGGGTGTTGATGAGGACAGGGCTGGCCGATCAATCAGTCATGATTAAGTAAGAATGACACCACTGGACACTTTAAAAGGAGGCTGGTGCTTGGTATCATTGTTTCTCTTCAGTTAACCATGGTTATCTCTAAAGAAACACATGCAGCCATCATTGCTCTGCACAAAATCGCAGCCACAAAGATTGCACCTCAGTCAACAATCTATCGCATCATCAAGAACTTCAAGGAGAGATCTTCCATTGTTGCCAAAAAAGCTCCAGGGCGCCCAAGAAGGACCAGCAAACGCCAGGACCGTATCTTAAAACTGTTTCAGCTGCGGGATCGGACTACCAGCAGTGCCGAGCTAGCTCAGCAATGGCAGCAGGCTGGTGTGAGTGCTTTTGCACGCACTGTGAGGCGGAGACTGCTTGAGCAAAGCCTGGTTTCAAGGACGGCAGCAAAGAAGCCACTTCTCTCTAGAAAAAACATCAGGGACCGACTGATATTCTGCAAAAGGTACAGGGAGTGGACTGCTTAGGACTGGAATAAAGTCATTTTCTCAGATGAATCCCCTTTTCGATTGTTTGGGACATCTGGAAAACAGCTTATTAGGAGAAGAAGAGGTGAGCGCTACCACCAGTCTTGTCTCATGCCAACAGTTAAGCATCCTGAAACGATTCATGTGTGGGGTTGCTTCTCAGTCAAGGGAATCGGCTCACTCATAGTCTTGCCTAAAAACACAGCCATGAATAAAGAATGGTACCAGAATGTCCTCCAAGAGCAACTTCTCCCAACTGTCCAAGAGCAGTTGGCACCCAACAATGCCTTTTCCAGCATGATGGAGCACCTTGCCATAAAGCAAAGGTGATCACTAAATGCCTCATGGAACAAAACATAAAGATTTTTGGTCCATGGCCTGGAAACTCCCCAGATCTTAATCCCATTGAGAACTTGTGGGCAATCATCAAGAGACGGGTGGACAAACAAAAAACAACAAATTCTGGCAAAATGCAAGTATTGCTTATGCAAGAATGGACAGCTATCAGTCAGGATTTGGTCCAAAAGTTGACTGAGAGCATGCCAGGGAGAATTGCAGAGGTCCTGAAGAAGAAGGGTCAACACTGCAAATATTGACTTTCTGCATTAACTTATTCTAACTGTCAATATAACCTTTTGGTACTCATAATATGATTGCAATTATATTTCTGTATGTGATGTAAACATCAGACAAACACAATTAAAAACCAGAGGGCAACAGATCATGTGAAAATATAATTTCGGTGTCATTCTCAAAACTTTTGGCCATGACTGTACATACCTCCAGAATGGAGATTGCTTCTGTGAACTCTTTGGAAACCATTGAATTGCCCTTTTTTTCTTATCTCTTTCCTTGTGGTTAATATAGAACTGTTTTAAAGAAATATAAATTGCATATAAGTAATTGTTTTTCAGGTTAAATATCAGCAGATTGTAGCCACCGGCCTGGGCTCCACATGTATAAGTGTTTTTTATGTGGTGTGTGTTATAGATTTTTATGTGTCATATTTTTCTTGTGAGTGGAAAATAAAATAAAACACTATTTTTACAAAAAAAATATATAATGTTTTGCTTCAGCGCAGTTTTTTATATATAGGAATTTATTTCTATATTTTTATGTGTTGAATTTACCCTTAACCCAGGCAATAAAGGGTTTTTTTGCCTTAAAAATCTAGCTGCAGAACCATTAAAACATTGGGTTTTAGCGCTGACCTTATTTCAATTGAAAAATAAAGACAACCCTGCTCGTAAGAGCTTACAATCTACAATGAGGCTGAGTGGGAAAGACAAGGTACAGGTGCTTATTTACAATGACAATCCAACCACCTCAAAGAAATGGGGGATAAAGGCTGCATGAGTTAGCCATCAGCCAATCTTTGAGATGCTTTTGGGTGCGGTGCAGTTTGATGGATTGTTATGTTCTGAGAAGTAGTGGAGGGACTCTTTGTGAATTGAATTTGATTAGGGAGTATGATAGACCACCCTAAAAAGATGTGTTTTTAGGGAGCGTCTGAAGCTGAGTAAGTTGTGGTTCATCCTAGTTTCTTGAGGCAGAGCATTCCAGAGGATTGATGCAGCTCTGGAAAAGCCTTGAAGGCGGGAGTGGGAGGTTTGAATTACTGTGGATGTTAGTCAAATGTCGATTGTGGAGCATAGAGAACGGCTAAGGTGATAGACAGAGATGAGGGTGGAGATGTAGGGGGGGAGTGCCGCACTGTGAAGAGCTTTGTGGGTTAAAAGAAGCCATTTGAATTCTATCCTATGATATATGGGCAGCTAGTGCAATGACTGGCACAGTGCAGAAGAGTCCGAGTAATGATTACCCAGATAGGTGACCCTGGCTGCTGCATTAAGTATGGACTGTAGAGGAGAGAGTCTAGTTAGGGGGAGACCAATTAATAGACAATTGCAGTAGTCAAGGCGGGAGTAAATCAGGGCCACGGTGAGGGTTTTTGTAGTTTCCATGATAAGAAAGGGGTGGATTCTAGAGATATTCTTGAGGCGCAAGCGAGATTTGCAGGTAAGAGATTGTATATAGGAGGTGAAGGAAAGATCGGTGGCAAGAAAGCCTGCTGCCTAGGAGATATCGTGGTACAGAACACAGAAGGGAGATGTCAGGTTTAGGAAGGTTAGAAGACGGAGGGAATAGAAGAAGTATTTCATGCTTGTAAAGTCCCATGTAGTCCAGCAGTTCACATGATATTTATATTGTAGACTGTAAGCTTAAGAGCAGGGTCCTCACTCTTCTTGTAACGGTTGAACTATGTGCTACTTTTGCTTCATTTTTGTCTGTGAATGCACTCACTTAATTGTAAAGTGCTGCAGAATATGTTGGTGCTATATAAATAAACTTTATTATTATTATTTTAAAAAAAATAATGTTATTGAAATGATTTATAAGAAAGCTATTGTAATATTACCTATTGTTTAAATCAGATTTTAATTTAAAAAAATTGTTATCTTTTCATTCTCAAACTGGCCATTGCAGCTCTTTTACACTCATACTTGCTGTCTTTTCAGGAACAATTTACAGAAAATTCCTTAGCTGCAAAGACAAGATTACAGTCACAGATAACACATCTATACAAAACTGATAACAGTGGAGCCACCAATCACAATGGGTGACATCACACCTGACCCTGCTCCTCCTCCTCAAAGACCTTTGTACATGTTTAGTAGATATGCCAACACGCAATATAGGATGAGAGTTTTTCTTTATGGCTAATGTACAGTTACGTCCAGAAATATTTTGACAGTGACCACATTTTTGTGATTTGGACTCTAAATGCCGTTATTTGTTACCTAAAATTAAATAACTGAGATGCAACTGAAATGTACACTTTAAGATTTAATTAAAGGGATTGGACAAATTTAATTGGTAATTGGACAAACTTATTTTACCATAAAGAAAATTTGTATTTGTATTGCTGTAAAAAATTACAATAATGTAAATAATTATTTATTGATAATAATTATAATTCTTTACAAACAATGACTGCCTGGAAGTGATGGATGCCACCAAAAGCTAGGTTTCCTCTTTTATAATGTTTGCTCGGTCTTTACTGCAACTAACTTCAATTCTAGCTTGTTTGTAGGTTTTTCTGCCTTAAACTTTGTTTTAAGCATGTGCAATCGGTCTGAGATCTAGTGATTGACTCGGCCATTGCAGAATATTTCACTTCTTTGCCTTGAACTGCTGGGTTGATTTTGCTGTATGTTTTGGGCAATTTTCTCTCCGTATTGTAAAGCACTATCCAGTCAAACTTTCTGTATTTAGTTGAATCTGATTAGAAAGTCCTGTACACTTCAGAAATCATCCAGCTTCTTCTGATTTCAGGCACATCATTAATAAACATTAGTGACTTAGTGCCATTGGAAGCCATGCATACCCTTGTCCTTACACAGCCTCCACTATGATTTAAAATGAATATGGTATACTTTGGATCATGAACCATTCCAAGCTTTTTCCATATTTTCTTCGTCACATCATTCTGGTAAAGGTTGATCTTAGCTTCATCTGTCCAAAGAATATTGTCTCACAACAGGGCTGCATTCTTTAGATTTTTTTTTTGCAACACCAAAGATGACCTTTCTATTTTTCAAGGTTGACTAATGGTTTGCACCTTGTGGTGAATGTTCTGTATCTACTCTCATAAAGTCTTCTCGTCATGGTAGACTTAAATACTTTGACACTGCTTTCTGGAGAGTGTTCTTCATTTGGTTTTCCCAGCCTAATGATGGTCTGTTTTTCTGTTAAGAGCTCTTTTGACCTCATGTTGTGGGTTCACAGCAACAGCTGCCATATGCAAATGCCACACCTGGAATCAGCTCCAGACCTTTAACTGGATTATTTAATGATGGATTAATGAGGCAATAGCCTGTGCAGTCCATCAGCGAGCTTTTAACATAATTGTCTAATTACCTTTGGTCCTTTTAAAAAGACCCAGCTACATTCTAAGGAGCTGTAATTCCTAAATCCTTACTCAAGTTAGGATATGAAAATCCTCAAATTAAAGCTGAAAGTCTGAACTTTAAGCCCATATTGATTATATAACTTTCTTGAATATGTTACCAAAACTTGTGTCAATGTCCAAATATCTCTGGACCTATTTGCACATCATTAGGAATTCTTACAACCAGAGTTCCAAAAAAATACCAGTGTTAAAATTACAAGATTTCCCTTTCTTATTTTTGTTAACCCAGATTGTGATATGGGATAAAAAAATCATTGCCACTAATTTTTAAAACATACATTTAAACCAAAAACTTGATTTAAGCAATAAGTCATTTTGCGATGATAGCTTCCCTGTAGCTATCAATTTTACTTAACTTCCCAACATCTCACCTACTTAAGGTCCAGTCACACTAAGCAACTTACCAGCGATCCCAACAACGATAGGGATCGCTGGTAAGTTGCTATGAGGTTGCTGGTGAGCTGTCACACTGCGACGCTCCAGCGATCCCACCAGCAACCTGACCTGGCAGGGATCGCTGGAGCGTGGCTACACGAGTTGCTGGTGAGCTCACCAGCAACCAGTGACCAGCCCCCAGTCTCCTAGTTACAGCACACATCAGGTTAATTAACCCGATGTGTGCTGCAGCTAAATGTGCACAGAGCAGGGAGCAGCGCACACTGCTTAGTGCTGGCTCCTTGCTCTCCTAGTTACAGCACACATCGGGTTAATTACCTGATGTGTGCTGCAGCTACATGTGCACAGAGCAGGAGCCGGCAGCACAGGCAGTGAGAGCGGAGGAGGCTGGTATCAAAGGTAAATATCGGGTAACCAAGGACAGGGCTTCTTGGTTACCCGATGTTTACATTAGTTACCAGCCTCCGCAGAAGCTGGCTCCCTGCTCACTGCACATTAGTTGTTGCTGTCTCGCTGTCACACACAGCGATCTGTGCTTCACAGCAGGACAGCAACAACTAAAAAATGGCCCAGGACATTCAGCAACAACCAACGACCTCACAGCAGGGGCCAGGTTGTTGCTGGATGTCACACACAGCAACATCGCTAGCAACGTCACAAAAGTTGTTCGTTACCAGCGATGTTGCTAGCGATGTTGCTTAGTGTGACGGGGCCTTTAGATACAAGTTAGTAGGTAACCAGAAAACCTTGTAATAAAGAGTAAAGTGACAGGTAAGTAGCATAGACATACTTTCTGATATGTATTAATTTGCAGCTAAGTCATAAAGACAATTAGGATGCTAGATAAGTATAAATCTGATATGCACCAAACCGAATTTTAAAAGTACCGAAAATGTCTGCTGATACTCAATTAATGAAAATGAAGAACAATAAAACACACTGTATAGTATAAAGAAAATAACAAAATATGATAAATGTAATAAACAATGAAGTACACCATAATAAATACACCATCAATCACTTTGAGAAAAGGTAGAAGTCGCTAATTAATCTTCAGTTGTGTAATTGATTTTAATGAGCATTTCTTTCTATACGTTAGACAAATGCCTACAGCAGTAAAAAGGATCCTCTACTTTGTTTTAAGTATTTTAATATGTTTTTTTTTAAGTATAGCTTCTCATCATGATCCTACGTTACCCATCTATATTAAAGGTTGAAGCCATCTTGTCATTAGACCTATAATATATTCAGAATTAATTAAGATACATTTTACAGTTGATGTGTGGCAAAGTTAATGCCTAATTTATGTAATTAGTCAATTAAAGTATATTTCTAGCATATGCTTAAAATGCCCAGAAGGTATTTAGTATCCCAGGTACTTGTTTTGATGTCATGAAATGCTGCTAATTAATTTTGCATGCATATTAATTTCATATCTGTTTTGCAGCTCCCTTTGTGAAAGCAGATTTAATATTTATCTTTCTAACCTTTTGGGGAGAATTCCTCTGTTATTGTTCAAATAAAAGTGACTTTTCAAACAGCGTTTAACATGCTTTCCTTTTTTATCAAATGATATTTGCATACGACTTTAATTCAATTCACATATTAAATAATATTTTAATTAGCTTTCATTTAGCTGAATTAGGTGACTTTGCAATATGAAGGTTCTTTTTTAATTCAAAATGAATAATTAATTTTAAACATTTTCATAGGGAAACTGTGTGTGTTTTTAAGAAAACAATATCCTTAGGATATTTAGACAAGTGTTTTACCTATTGACAGTTAAATAGTTAAATGAGTTAATGCATACAAAGCATTTTGGTTCATTTAGAATCTATTGTCTTTGCATTTTCCTTGGTGCCCCAATTATACTGTGAAGTGTCAAACATGGAGTTGCATATTATTTTTGAGTGAAGTCAAAAAGAACAAACTGTAAAAACATCTATTCTCTGTAAATGCTCGGATTACAGTAGAAATACAATAAGTGATATACAATTAATATTTTTTCTCCAGTGCAAATTGTAAAAAAAAAGTACCCGAATGTACATGACAAATGAGAAATAAGTAAATAAATTCACAGAATCATAGTTCACTACCCTTGTTAGTATTCTGATGCTGCTGGATGGATTTAATATAGCAGCCACAATGACGAGAGAAAACTTATTTCTTTAACTGCTCCATGACCGAGAATATCATGTTGGGGTAATCTCTGCCAGCTGCTGCAGTGAACCGGAGGTGATCCCTGCACATGTCTGCTGATTTGAACAGTAGACATGTGCGGCTAACAGGCGTGGGTGGATCTGCGATACCCATGGATCTGCAAAAGGAGGAGAGCAAAAACAAAAATGGAAATATGCCCAGCGGTGAAGGGGTTAATCATCATTTTGCTTATTGACGATAGGCATGGTATCCAAGATAATTTTGTTTACAAGACAGCATAATGTGACCAATAATGAATGAAACTTTCAGCCACATAGTTTCATAGTGTTTAAGGTTGAAGGTCACCCCACTCCTTTTTTTAGCATTAGGGTACTCTAAACCTGTGTCCAAAATCTCACAAGCAGGGTCAAGCTGGGATCTCTGGTGCCCACAGGAGGAATTGACTTCAGGGGCCCACACTACAGCTATATGCAAATACCTCTTAGTTGTTATCACCGTTATAGTGGAGTCTGTTAAAATCCAGGAGGCTCCTTCACATCTACTGTGTTCACACAATAACTGGGATGTATAATTATGGTGCTTCACATTAGTTAGGTTCTTTGGTGAAAACAAGTTATGACCTAACCTCAGTATCCACAGGATCGGTGATAACTTATCAACCGGTAGAATATGACCATTGTAGATCTCACACAAGGAACTTTTATCCCTGAAAGTGCATTTATATCCCGATTTTAAAATGCAGCCGCAGGTCAAATGTGTGGCCGCAGCTCCATTCATCCTCTTTGGTACTGCTAAGAAAAAGTCAGTGCAGTACTCAAAGCCACTGAATGAATGAATGACTAAATCAGTGGTCGAGTCGCAAATGAACTCCACTCTAATGGAGATGAAAGTTCCTCATTCTGCAGAACGGTGCAAGTCCTAGGAGTCGGAACCCACTGAACAACAAGCTATTACTTATTCTGTGGAGAGGCAATTACTTGTTTTCACCGGAGAACCCCAGTACGTGCATCTCTGCCATTGTGTAATAGTCACAGAATATTCTTAAATGGAAAAAAATTATCTTCTAATTAATATCAGAGAGAACAAATGATCCCCATATGTCGCACCCAAGGGCTATGGGTACCCGGTCTTGGGCCTGGTTTCACTGGGAAGTGTCACGGGGGTAATGGCCGGAACCCAGTTCTGTGACCCTGGGGGGGGGGTCACTTTTAAAAGGGGAGTATTTACAGGGATTATTAATAAAGTTTTTGTCAAGGCTCCACTTGCGGGTTGTGGCTATATGGATGGAGCCGCCGCTATACAGTCTCTCACTGCTGGGGCTGATGTTAATGACAGCATGGATGTTGTGGCCCTCTGCAAGTAGGGCTGGGCCACAGGGGGTAAATAATGGTAAGAATGTCTATGTCCATTGATAATACTGGGACGCGGAAAGATCGTAGGCCACACAAGGGACTACAGTGTAACTGATTCTTTACTCACAGAGATGTTGCTTGCAACCCGAAGGAGGCTGGTCCTCACCACTGGTCCCCTTAGTTCCAGTGTCGGTGTGGTGACCTGGTGGCTTACTTCCCCTGCACCTGTCTCTGGTTGGTGGGTCCCTGTGGCTTGGAGCATCTGGGGGTCCCCTCCTGGTAGTCGTTCAGTCTTAGTCCATATGGCAGGCAGTTTGAACCCTGTTGGGTCGGTTGTCTGTTCCCGGTCCCAGGTTCTCCCATCACTGCTGTGCCCAAACTCTATGGTTGGTGAGGTACTGGATGGTCCTCTCACCATGCAGATTTTATCATGTCTGCCTGGAACATTTTCCTGACCTAGGACTCTGCACCCCATCGGGGCTATGGTTCCGAGAGTACTCCACTGTACTCCTTCAGCAACTACACGCCTGAGCCTGACAGGTCACTGCTACACTCTCCCGTCAGTACCGTTACATCCGTCTCCTTTCACTTCCACTTACTGACTCTCTGGCCCCTCTTTCCTGGTTGTTGTCTAGTGGACTGGATCGGTTCCACCCCTAGGTGACCATCCATTGGGTCCAACCCTACCCTGTCACCAGTTTTGGGAGGGAAACAGGAATTGTTTGAATGTTTTAGTGTTACTGGCACTGGTCTTCTTGGTCCCTGGGGTAGGCCCTGCATCTCTGACAGGATGCAGTTCCCTGTAGCTCTTGATGGCTTAGGGGCACTACACATACACAACACAATGCACTAGACCAAGACCAATAATACCACATACTGGATATCACAAAAGTGAGCAAATCCCTCACATTTTTGTAACTATTTTATTATATCTTTTCATGGGAAAACACTGAAGATATGACAGTGTGATACAATGTAAAGTATTCATTGTACAGCTTGTATAACAGTTTAAATTTGGTGTGCTCTCTAACACACACAGCCATCAATGACAAATCCGCTGGCAATAAAAGTGAGTATAACCCTAAGTGAAAATGGCCAAATTGTTATGTGCCATGTTACTCATTAGTGTTACAAGGTCTCAGGTACAAATACGCAGCAGGTGTGTTAAATGTGGTGTTATCGCTCTCACACTCTCATACTGGTCCCTAGAAGTTCAACATGGCACCTCATAGTAAAAAGTTCTCTGAGGATCTGAGAAAAAAATATGTTGCTCTACATAAAGATGGCCTAGGCTGTAAAAAGATTGCCAACTTCCTCAAACTGAGCTGCAGCATGGTGACCAAGACCATTTAGTGGTTTAAGAAGACTGGTTCCACTCAGAACAGGTCTTGCTATGGTGAACCAAAGGGGTTAAAGGGAACCTGTCAGGTGCCATAGTTGAAACGCCCATGCCGGGGCTTGCAGGGCTCACACAGTCACCGGGCTGGTGGTATTCGGGGTCAGGCTGTGAGTGGCCCGACCCGGCTTCCGTGACCCCCGGCGGGTTTCAATAAAAGGAAAGTCCGACAGTCAGTCCGGTGTTACAGGGGGGATGGAAGGAGGGTAACAGGGTTCCTGGGGGCTTGCCATCGCTCTCCCCCAGGAAACGGTACAGGACGGGGATGGGGGATGCTTGCAGCGCCACCCGTGGTCTGCGGCCAGGTGTTCAGCCACCGCTGCGCAGTCTCTCTTCGGGGCAGTTGTTACGGGCAGCTGGATGGAATCGCTTCCCACGGGTGGAGCGGGGTGGCCCCGGGAGGTTTATGAGACCCAGGGCAACAGTCCTCAGGGACACCGGGGGCACAGTGTGGCGGTATTACTCACAGCAGTCACGGTGTGCGGTTCCAGTTGTTCTTTATTTAAAGTCCGTTTCACATCGCACCCTGGTGCTGGTCCTCGCCGCCTGAAGCCTTTGGTCGGTCCTGGGCAGGTAGGAGGAAGGGGTGTCCGGTGAGGTGTTCTGGGGGTCTCTCCCTTTCGGTGCGTTAGTGCCATCCCCGTGGCATAGAGCATCTTGGGAACTCACCGCCTCTCTGTCTCCCTCATCCCCGGTAGCGGACCTAACACAACCGCCACCGGGTACAACTTTCTCCAGGGAACCCCAGTCCTCAGCTCCATTCCCCTCCTCTAGGTGTTATCAGCCCTGGTCTCGTGGCATCTCGTCAACAGGAGCTATTTTCTGGACGTCTGCACTCCTCTGCAGCCTCTGACGTTCTGACAAACTTTCTGTGTGTTCTGCACTAAACTCACTCCTATTCAGGCCCCCCTCCCCTTGGTTGTCATGGGGACCTGCCTGTGTCCAGCCACCTGCTCATTAACAAGACAGGATGAGTCATGGACTCAAAACTTCATGCTGCAAAAGCTATTAACTCCTTCCTGCCAGTGTGATGTGAGTGTGTGTTGTGGGGACTCTTCTTCCTCCTGCCCGGGAAAAATGGGGTAACATTTAATACCCTGTAACGACCCGTTTACAGGGGCGTTACACTCCTCCAGACCAAAAACGCAACACTCCGTGGTTGCGACAACAAACAACACCGTAAAAGAACCCAAAAACTTTTCATAGATAAACAAATTAACACGTCCCTTTTACCGGGACCCAATAAAGGATAGGAAAAGGCAGGAGGAAAAAGAAGAAGAAAGAGAAGAAAAGCATGGAAAAAGAAACATTTGCATATAAAAAAAAAACATTTAAACTTTCTGGAACAGGCCTCCTTACGACGCTCCAGGGCCCTCCAGGTACCCAGGTTTAGGGGGAAAAACTCGGTAGTCCAAATCCCGGTACGGGCTGCGGTGCCGGGCTCACCCCTCCGGCCACTACTCGCCAAAGCTCATACCCGGGCAGTCCATATCATCTCCCCATCTTCTCCTGGGCCTGGGGAGGCAGGGTTCCTGGCTCCTAGCAATGTCCAACAAAGGGGCGGGCACGGATTTTCGCGCCCCGCTGCAGCCCCACCCACGAAGGGTGGGCAATTCCAGTCCTTGTTGGTACGCATGGCGCCCATCCCATTCTCAATGGACGCCACTGTACAGTCCAAGTCCATTTGTCGCATACCCGCAGCCGCAGGCACCAAAATAAATGTTAGACAATCCAATATTGCAGATGGTGTACACAAGGCACGCGTCACCCGGCATTACCGGGTCTTGTCCGGACCCTGCTCGCAGCGCCAACTTGAAACGCCCACACCGGGGCTTGCAGGGCTCACACGGTCACCGGGCCGGTGGTATTCGGGGTCAGGCTGTGAGTGGCCCGACCCGGCTTCCGTGACCCCCGGTGGGTTTCAATAAAAGGAAAGTCCGACCATCAGTCCGGTGTTACAGGGGGGATGGAAGGAGGGTAATGGGTTCCTGGAGAGCTTGCCATCGCTCTCCCCCAGGAAACAGTACAGGACGGGGACGGGGGATGCTTGCAGCACCACCCGTGGTCTGCGGCCAGGTGTTCAGCCGCCGCTGCGCAGTCTCTCTTCGGGGCAGGTGTTACGGGCAGCCGGATGGAATCGCTCCCCACGGGTGGAGCGGGGTGGCCCCGGGAGGTTTATGAGACCCAGGGCAACAGTCCTCAGGGACACCGGGGGCACAGTGCGGTGGTATTACTCACAGCAGTCACGATGTGCGGTTCCAGTTGTTCTTTATTTAAAGTCCGTTTCACATCGCACCCGGGTGCTGGTCCTCGCCGCCTGTAGCCTTTAGTCAGTCCCGGGCAGGTAGGAGGAAGGGGTGTCCGGTGAGGTGTTCTGGGGGTCTCTCCCTTTCGGTGCGTTAGTGCCGTGTCCGTGGCATAGAGCATCTTGGGAACTCGCCGCCTCTCTGTCTCTCTCATCCCCGGTAGCGGACCTAACACAACCGCCACCGGGTACAACTTTCTCCAGGGAACCCCAGTCCTCAGCTCCATCCCTCTCCTCTAGGTGTTATCAGCCCTGGTCTCATGGCATCTCCTCAACAAGAGCTGTTCTCTGGACATCTGCACTCCTCTGCAGCCTCTGATGTTCTGCTAAACTTTCTGTGTGTTCTGCACTAAACTCACTCCTATTCAGGCCCCCCTCCCCTTGGTTGTCATGGGGACCTGCCTGTGTCCAGCCACCTGCTCATTAACGAGACAGGATGAGTCATGGACTCAAAACATCATGCTGCAAAAGCTATTAACTCCTTCCTGCCAGTGTGATATGAGTGTGTGTTGTGGGGACTCTTCTTCCTCCTGCCCGGGAAAAATGGGGTAACATTTAATACCCTGTAAGGACCCGTTTACAGGGGCGTTACATATGCACCCAGAATCCAGTTCTGGTTGCATATTAGTAATCCCCATCTAACCATCCCTGTATACACTAGCATAAATAAACAGATCTTTAGAAAAAGTATTTCTAAAGATCATTTATTATATGCTAATGAAGCCAGGGACTAGTCACAAAGCCATGAGTTCCCTTGGCTAGGCGGCCCCTTAGCATGTTAGCACACCCCTGTGGGTGTACTAACATGCTAATGAATGTGCAACGATGCCGCATGTACTTCAGTCTTGATGGTGGCCGGTGGATGATGGATGCATACTGCGCATGATCAAGAGTCTCCGAGACTTCCGGTCATGCGCACTATACCTCACTGAAGCTGGGAAGCTTACACTTGGCATCAATCTGAGCAGAAAGCATTGCCCAGTTCATTTCAGAATTCATCTGTCTGCATCTCTCTTCAATTACATCATCAATAAACACTAGTGACCTAAAGAAATTAGAAGCCATGCATGCCCATCCATTACATTGCCTCCACCATGTGTTACAAAGGATGGGCTGTGCTTTGGATCATGAGCCATTCCATGTTTTTTCCATACTTTCTTCTTCCCATCATTCTAGACAGGTTGATCTTAGTTTCATCTGTCTGAAGAATGCTTTTCCAGAACTGGGCGGCTTCTTAAGATATTCTTTGGTAAAGTCTAGTCTGTTTTTTTTTTTCTTAAGGCTGGCTAATACTTTGCACCGTGTGGTGAATCCGCTGTATTTGCTCTCATGAAGTCACCTCTTTAGGTAGACTTTGATAGTGAAACACTTTCTTTCTGGATAGTGTTCTTCACTTGGGTGGATGTTGAGAAGCAGTTTTTCTTCATCATGGAAAGGATTTTGCATTCATCCACCACTGTTGTCTTCCATGGATGTCCAGTCTTTTTTGAGTTTCCAAGCTCACCAGCGTTCTTTTTTTGCCGAACGTACTACACTTTTGATTTGGCCTCTTTTAAGATTTCTGTTATCTCTCTGAAGGATTTCTTTTTTCAACCCAATGATGGTCTGCTTCAATTCCATTGAGGACTTTAATTGCCTGTTTGGGGTTAACAGCAACAGCTTCCTAATGAAAATGCCAGATCTGAAATCAGCTCCAGACTTTTTACCTGCTTCACTGATGATGGATTAAAAAGGGAATAACCCATGTAACCCATTAACATGCTTTTAAGATAATTGTCCAAATACCTTTGGTACCTTCAATAAGAGGAAGCTTCACATTAAAGAGCTGTAATTCCTAAACACTTAAGCGGGCTTTACACGCTGCTATCTCGCTAGCAAGATCGCAAGCGATCGTATCCGCCCCCGTCGGTTGTGCGACACGGGCAAATCGCTGCACGTCGCGCACAACCTCATTTACACCCATCACACGCACTTACCTGTCCTGCGACGTCATTCTGGCCGGCGATCTGCCTCCTTTCTTAGGGGATGGGTCGTGCGGCATCACAGCGACGTCCAATTGAAGCGGAGGGACGGAGATGAGCGGCACGTAACATCCGGCCCACCTCCTTCCTTCCGCATTGGCAGTGGAGGCAGGTAAGGAGATGTTCCTCGCTCCTGTGGTGTCACACATAGCGATGTGTGCTGCCGCAGGAACGAGGAGCAACACCGCTAATTAGAAGAGAACGATTTTTTATTTTAGGACGACCTCTCCGCGGCAAACGATTTTGGCCACTTTTGCGATCGTTTTAGGTCGCACATTAGTGTTACACACTGCAATATCGTTAATGACGCCAGATGTGCGTCACAAACAACGTGATTGATTATATATCTGTATTTTGAATATTTTTGGTAAACAGATAAAAAGCCAAAAATTATGTCACCGTCCAAATATTTCTGAACCTGACTGTATATATATATATATATATATATATATATATATAATTGCCTTATTCTGTCTGTCTGTCTTGCTCCAAAATGACGTCATTACAGTGATAACCGTCACCACAGCGCGTTCGCTAAAGAGCCTGCAACCAACGGCTCAGCCATGGTTCCCTGCACATGTAACCAGGGAACACATCAGGTTACTAAGAAAAGCGCTTTGCTTAGTTACCCAATATTTACCCTGGCTACGTGTGCAAGGAGCCTAACTGAACAGCCTGAACTACGGGCCAACAGGACGATGGACGACACTTTCCCGCTCGGCTCCGCCCCCCCCCCCACACTCCGCATGTATACACACACACACACACACACCTGTCCCCAGCCTTGCAGTCCCCGGCACTGACGTCCTCAGCGTCATGGGCCCGCTCGGCTCCACCCACCCCACACTCCTCCCCATTAGGCTGCTTTCACACTTGCGTTGTGAGGCATCCGTCACAGTGCGTTGTGTAATGCATGTGATGCATGCATTGCAAATAGTGTGCTCAAAAAGTAATGGATTCCTGTAAAAGAACGTTTTGCTTTTTTTAATTTTTTTTTAGTGTATCGCCGGGAAAAGGAGATTTGCGGTCGGGAGGAGAGAGAGAGAGAGAGAGGTGACCGCAAATTTCCTGAGTGACCGCAGTGAGCCACGCGGTCAGCTGTGCCATCACTCAGGTGACCCGCGGCCACAGCTGCAGTCCTCCATCCGAGAGCTGTGTCCGCGGGTCACCTGAATGAGGGCACAGCTGATCGTGCGGCTCACTTCAGTTGCTGCATGGAGCTGATAGAAAGCGGTCGTGTTCTACTGCCACTCCTGTCAGCTTCATGTTGCAGAGCTGAAAGCGTCGTGGGACCTCTGTGGATTATGTCGGACCTGGAGGGGTATTTGGGGGTTTAATAAAGTGGTGAAAGAGAGTTATTTGTCTTTAATTCCAAATAAAGGATTTCTTCGGGTGTATGTGTTTATTTTCTTTAACCTGCAGGTTAATCATGGAAGGTATCTCATGTCATGCTTAACCTAGGACTTAGTGGTAGCTATGGGCTGCTGCCATTAACTCCTTATTACCTCGATTGCCACTGCACTAGGGCAATTCGGGATGAGCCGGGTAGAGTCCCGGGACTGTTGTATCTAATGGATGCGGCAATTCCGGGTGGCTGCTGGCTGATATTGTTAGGCTGGGGGGCTCCCCATAACGTGGGGATCTCCTTCCTGAGAATACCAGCCTTCAGCCGTGTGGCTTTATCTTGGCTGGTATCAAAATTGGAGGGGACCGCATGTTGTTTTTTTTAATTATTTGTTTATTTATTTTACTGCACGATATAGACCCGCCCACCGGCAGCTGTTATAGGCTGCAGTGAGACAGCTGTCACTCAGTGTGGGGGCGGGTCTGACTGCAACCAATCATAGACGCCGGTGGGCGGGGGAAGCAGGGAATACGAGATTGAATAATGAGCGGCCGGCATTTTCAAAAGAGGAAAAGCCGCTGGAGCTTTGTGACAGCCGTGCAGCACAGCGCCCGTGATCAGTGAGTATGAGAGAGGAGGGAGAGGGGGGAGAGAGACCAGGAGTGATTTAAAACCATTTAGATCGTTCTGCTGGACATGCTGAGCATGCTCAGTAGAATGTGATGGAATTTGTCAGTGGATTCCACCGCTTAGCGCATAGCGGCGGAATCCGCCACCATAGATAATCATTAGACACCTTGGCGGATTCCAACGGAATCTGTCAATGTGCGTTATTTTAACGACCAAAAAAACTTTACATGTAGCTTTTCCTCCTCCCAACACTGCGTCAAAATAATGATTCAGCGTCGTCCAGCGGATGCAACGCAGACACTTGCGTTACAATACGTCGTCAATACAAGTCTATGAAGAATAGCGCAGTGCGTTAACGGACTGCGCTATTCTCCATAGTGGCAGATTGTGCTGAACGCAAGTGTGAAAGCGCCCATACCCCACAGGATGGGGGCACATGTCAGGATGGTGGCTGCACCACGATGGGGGCACATTCCAGCATTGGGCCACATCACAGCTTCAGCATATTTTTACTTAACTTTACACTGTTCATGGCCTTCTTTCATTACAAGCCATGGACATCATTAAACATTAGACTCATCTATTAAAACTGTTCCTTCTGTTGTTTGTCATTTTAAAACCAATAAACAATTATAGGAATACTAAATTAAACCTAACCCATCCAGTTCATTCATTATCTTTTATTCAATTTGCTAACCTACATACACATTCTAGACTACCCGATACGTTAGAATCGGGCCACCTTCTAGTATATATATATATATATATATATATACACATATATATATATATATATATACACCGTATTTTTCGCTTTCTAAAGGCCCCATCACACACAGAGATAAATCTTTGGCGGCAAATCTGTGGTTGCAGTGAAATCATGGACATATTGTTCCATTTGTACACAGCCACAAACCTGGCACTGATTGACCATAATTTCACTGCAACCACAGATCTACCGCAGATTTATCTCTGTCTGTGACAGGGCCTTAAGACGCACCGGATTATAAGACGCACCCCGAATTTAGACATAAATAAAGGAAAAAAAATAAAAATGGGGTCCGTCTTATACTCCGGTGTTGTCTTACCAGAGAGGGGCAGCAGTGGTGGTGAAGCGGGGTCACAGGAGACAGAGGTTGTGCTTGCAGGCACGGCGAGTCAGTGGTGGCGGCGTCCGTGGTGGCAGGCGTGGCATGGTCCGTGGTGGCAGACGCTGCGGGGTCCGTGGTGGCAGGCGCGGCGCGGTCTGTGGTGGCACCGGTGGGTGAGTAGTGCAGCAGGTCGCTGCGATGAGTGTCCCAGTGTCCGCGGTTCCGGTTCAAATGATGGCGCCTGGAGCGGCACATGCGCAGATGGAGCTCTCATCCAAGGGCTCCATCTGCACACGCGCCCGCTCCTGGCGCCATCATTTGAAACTGGGACCGCGGACACACTGGGAAACCTGCTGCACAGCCGCCCGTCCACCCGCACAGAGAGGCAGCCGGCACCGACAGGCACTCGGCAGCTGCCCGCACACAGGCACCCGGTTGCCGCCCGCTTGCAGGCACGGGCACCAGACTGCCGCCCGCACAGGCACCTGACTGTCGCCCGCACACAGCCACAGGTACCCGGCTGCCACCCGCACACAAGCACAGGTACCCGGCCGCTTGCACGCAGCCACAGGCACCCCGCCGACCGATCACCGCACAGACAGGACCCCCAGGTAAAGCTATATTCGGATTTTAAGATGCACCCCTCAATTTTTGGGAGGAAAAGTGCATCTTATAATCCGAAAAATACGGTATATATACTGTACTGTATGTATATATATATATATATATATATATATATATATAGATATATATAGATATATATATATATATATATATATATATATATATATATATATACCACTGATAACATTTTACACATGAGCTTTGTATACACTGTGTACAGACTTATTAGGCAAATGAGTATTTTGATCACATGATAATTTTTATACATGTTGTCCTACTCCAAGCAGTATAGGCTTGACAGCCAACTACCAATTAAGTAAATAATGTAATGTGCATCTCTGTAATGAGGAGGGGTGTGGTGTAATGACATCAACACCCTACATAAGGGGTGCATACTTATTAGGCAACTTCCTTTCCTTTGGAAAAATGGGTCAGAAGAGAGATTTGACAGGCTCCGAAAAGTCCAAAATTGTGAGATGTCTTGCAGAGGGATGCAGCAGTCTTGAAATTGCCAACCTTTTGAAGCGTGATCACCGAACAATCAAGTGTTTCATGGCAAATAGCCAACAGGGTCATAAGAAGCGTGTTGGCCAAAAAAGGCGCAAAATGACTGCCCATGAATTGGGCAAAGTCAAGAGTGAAGCTGCCAAGATGCCATTTGTCACCAGTTTGACCATATTTCAGAGCTGCAACGTTACTGGAGTATCAAAAAGCACAAGGTGTGCCATACTCAGGGACATGGCCAAGGTAAGGAAGGCTGAAAAACTACAACCTTTGAACAAGAAACATAAGATTAAACGTCAAGACTGGGCTAAGAAATATCTTAAGACTGATTTTTCAAAGGTTTCATGGACTGATGAAATGAGAGTGACTCTTGATGGGCCAGATGGATGGGCCAGAGTCTGATCAGTAAAGGGCAGAGAGCTCCACTGCGACTCAGACGCCAGCAAGGTGGAGGTGGGGTACTGGTATGGGTTGGTATCATCAAAGATGAACTTGTGGGACCTTTTCAGGTTGAGGATGGAGCGAAGCTCAACTACCAGACCTACTGCCAGTTTCTGGAAGACAACTTCTTCAAGCAGTGGTACAGGAAGAAGTCGGTTTCGTTCCAAAAAATTATGATTTTCATGCAGGACAATGCTCCATCACATGAATCCAACTACTCCGCAGCATGGTTGGCCAGTAAAGGTCTAAATAATGAAAAAATAATGTCATGACCCCCTTGTTCACCTGATCTGATGCCCATAGAGAATCTGTGGTCCCTCATAAAATGTAAGATCTACAGGGAGGGAAAACAGTACACCTCTCGGAACAGTGTCTGAGAGGTAGTGGTGGCTGCTGCATGTAATGTTGATCGTAAACATATCAAGCAACTGATATAATCTATGGATGGTAGGCTGCTGAGTGTCATCATAAAGAAATGTGGCTATATTGGTCACTAATTTTTTGGGGTTTTGTTTTTGCATGTCAGAAATATTTTTTTCTAAATTTTGTGCAGTTATATTGGTTTACCTGGTGAAAATAAACAAGTGAGATAGCAATATATTTGGTTTTTATTAAGTTGCCTAATAAGTCTGCACTGTAATAGTTACCTGCACAAACAGATATCCTCCTAAGATAGCCAAATCTAAAAAAAAAACAACTCCAACAGCCAAAAATATTAAGCCTTGATATTTATGAGTCTTTTGGGTTGATTGAGAACTTAGTTGTTGATCAATAATAAAAAAAAATCCTCTAATATACAACTTGCCTAATAATTCTGCACCCAGTGTATAGTGAATTGTATGCAGGTAATATAGATATCACTGGTGACATTATACACAGGGGTGGGCAATTTATTTTATCCAGGGGCCACATGAAAGACCATGACTGTTATGAAGGATGAACGAATAGACTGAAATTAATTTAGCTCAATATTACTATTAAAAAAAAAAATCATATTACATTATTATTAATTGTATAATTTAATATTGAGCAGAATGCTGACATCCCACTAAATACAGTATAAGCCCCAGCACAGCCCACTTTATACATTATGAGCCCCCACACAGCTCACTATATAGAGTATGATCCTGGGCTGGAGATCATTATACCATGAAATAATGCCAGAAAAAGGCCAAAAATTGAGGACATTACACATGAAAAGGGCCCACAATAGGAGAGAGGCTATTGCAGGAAGGCCCAGATGGGTGACTTTATTATAGGAAAGGGGCATAGGATGCGGAATATTATTGTAGGAAGGAGCCAGGATCAGGGACATTATTACAGGATAGGGGGCTTTGCTACATGAAATGGCAAACACGCATGTCTTCAAAAGATCTGGAATGCTACAAGGGCTCATACAGTCAGGGCCAGAAATATTTGGACAGTGACACAAGTTTTGTTATTTTAGCTGTTTACAAAAACATGTTCAGAAATACAATTATATATATAATATGGGCTGAAAGTGCACACTCCCAGCTGCAATATGAGAGTTTTCACATCCAAATCGGAGAAATGGTTTAGGAATCATAGCTCTGTAATGCATAGCCTCCTCTTTTTCAAGGGACCAAAAGTAATTGGACAAGGGACTCTAAGGGCTGCAATTAACTCTGAAGGTGTCTCCCTCGTTAACCTGTAATCAATGAAGTAGTTAAAAGGTCTGGGGTTGATTACAGGTGTGTGGTTTTGCATTTGGAAGTTGTTGCTGTGACCAGACAACATGCGGTCTAAGGAACTCTCCATTGAGGTGAAGCAGAACATCCTGAGGCTGAAAAAAAAGAAAAAATCCATCAGAGAGATAGCAGACATGCTTGGAGTAGCAAAATCAACAGTTGGGTACATTCTGAGAAAAAAGGAATTGACTGGTGAGCTTGGGAACTCAAAAAGGCTTGGGCGTCCACGGATGACAACAGTGGTGGATGATCGCCACATACTTTCTTTGGTGAAGAAGAACCCGTTCACAACATCAACTGAAGTCCAGAACACTCTCAGTGAAGTAGGTGTATCTGTCTCTAAGTCAACAGTAAAGAGAAGACTCCATGAAAGTAGATACAAAGGGTTCACATCTAGATGCAAACCATTCATCAATTCCAAAAATAGACAGGCCAGAGTTAAATTTGCTGAAAAACACCTCATGAAGCCAGCTCAGTTCTGGAAAAGTATTCTATGGACAGATGAGACAAAGATCAACCTGTACCAGAATGATGGGAAGAAAAAAGTTTGGAGAAGAAAGGGAACGGCACATGATCCAAGGCACACCACATCCTCTGTAAAACATGGTGGAGGCAACGTGATGGCATGGGCATGCATGGCTTTCACTGGCACTGGGTCACTTGTGTTTATTGATGACATAACAGCAGACAAGAGTAGCCGGATGAATTCTGAAGTGTACCGGGATATACTTTCAGCCCAGATTCAGCCAAATGCCGCAAAGTTGATCGGACAGCTCTTCATAGTACAGCTGGACAATGACCCCAAGCATACAGCCAAAGCTACCCAGGACTTCATGAGTGCAAAAAAGTGGAACATTCTGCAATGGCCAAGTCAATCACCAGATCTTAACCCAATTGAGCATGCATTTCCCTTGCTCAAATCCAGACAAGACGGAAAGACCCACAAACAAGCAAGACCTGAAGGCTGCGGCTGTAAAGCCCTGGCAAAGCATTAAGAAGGAGGAAACCCAGCGTTTGGTGATGTCCATGGGTTCCAGACTTAAGGCAGTGATTGCCTCCAAAGGATTCGCAACAAAATATTGAAAAGAAAAATATTTTGTTTGGGTTTGGTTTATTTGTCCAATTACTTTTGACCTCCTAAAATGTGGAGTGTTTGTAAAGAAATGTGTACAATTCCTACAATTTCTATCAGATATTTTTGTTCAAACCTTCAAATTAAACGTTACAATCTGCACTTGAATTCTGTTGTAGAGATTTCATTTCAAATCCAATGTGGTGGCATGCAGAGCCCAACTCGTGAAAATTGTGTCACTGTCCAAATATTTCTGGACCTAACTGTACATCTTCTAACAAACAAGCATCAGACTCCAGTTGCACCACTGTGTACCACCCTCTTCCATTTGAGCCCTAAGAACCTTTTCCTATGTACCTTGCTCCTCTTTTGATTATCTGGCCTGGCACGTTGTGTGTGTGTGTCCCACCACACTGTCATGTAAAGCCAGCTAATATACAAGAAGCCAGAGATTTAGACAGGTAAGAGGCTCTTGCAGGGCTCCTGTCTTGCTAACAAAAAATACTGATGAAGCTGTTAGACCTGGGTCTTACATTATTTGTTCAGCTCTATGACCAATGTATAGTCACTTTCAATATCTGCGTGGATGGTCTCTTTGAAGCCGCAAACACAGATAATAGTCATCATATCTTGTCAATTTCTCCTGGACTAGCTGAATATCTGATTTGTATGTTTGCCTCCTGACTCTCTTCTAACTGATTATGTCTGAGGAAATAAGGTCTAGGCAGTTTAAATTTTAATGCAAAAAATGTTTTCACTGGAGGGTGTTATCGTGGAAGATAATGTTGGGGCAATTGAGTCAAGTGATAATGTGTATTGGGGAGTCAAGAGAAAAAGCTGTCAACTGGACTATATTTGTCCATCTATTTAATGTATATGACCGGTTTTTGTTTCCTGATGCAAGGGACACAATAAAATTCTCTAAAAAAGTAGATGGTGGAACCTTAAAACAAGACTTTAAATAAATCATCACATAAAAAAGATAAAATAATGAGGCATTTGTGTGGTGTTCTTGAAGCATAGCTACAAATTTCATAACTGATTGGAAACCCAAATAAGAGCTCTCGTATTAATATGAACTGAGAGATTCAAGAGATGTAGCATAGGATAGCCCAATTACCTGCTGGTAATGTTAAGCGCTTTCTATATCAACTCCCATTTCCTATTGATGATAAGGGTCGGACTGTGCCACCGGGGTGTCAGGGGATCCCCTGGTAGGCCCCGGTTCCTCAGCAGCCATCTGTGCTTCACATAGGGCCCCAAGCTGGTAACCACAGGCTGGGCAAGGGCAGGAAGCTCCAGACAGCTCCACCAGTGGCAGTGTTGGGGCCCCAGGTGGCTCCACGAGCGGCAGCACCAAGACCACGGGCAGCTCCACTAGTGGAAATGCCGGGCACCCAGACGGCACCACCAGCAGCAGTTCCAGGGCCCTGGGATGCTCCACCAGTGGCTTTGCCAGTGCTGCGGGGCCACTTGTTTCTAAGTTGGCTGGGGCTGCACTGCACCTTCTATTGTTCATGTGCTGCCCCAGCTATGTCACAGTCAATAGACTCATCCGCGTCTGCTGTGATGTCAGGCAGCACGCCCTGCACTGCTGTTTCCCGCCAGAGAGGATCATCAATGGAGACTGCGGGCCAGACCGGAGACAAGCCAGGGGAAGGTAAGAACTCCTCTAATATGTGTGTGTACTCCTCTAATATGTCTAATATGTCTGTTTATATGACCTTTTTGTATAAACGAGTATGATCTGTGTACGTGTGTGTGTGTGTGTGTGTGTGTGTATATGTAAGGCTGTACATTAGTGCATGTGCCTGTCCGCGTTCTTCTGCATGTCTGTGCATATGTATACCTGTGTGTCTAAGTATTTGTGCTTGTCTGTGCGTGGTCCTGACTGTGTTCTGTGTGCATGTATGTGCCTATTTGTGTGTATGCTTGTGCCTGTCTGTGCTTGTGTTCAATCTTGTGCATGTGTTTGACTGTCTGCATGTCTACATATGTATGTCTGTGTGCGTGCATGTGCCTGGCTGTGTTTTTCTGCATGTCTGTATGTTTGCGTGCATCTGTCTATCTGCGTTTTTACATATGTGTGCATGTCTGTGTTCATGTGCGTGTGTATATGAACATGTGCATGTGTCTGTCTACGTGCACATCTCTGCATGTGTGTAGGTTTTTCTGCATTTGTGCATGTCTACGTGTCTGCCTATGTGTACGCATGCCTGTCTGTGTTTGTGTGTGTGTCAGCAAGTCTGTGTGTATGAATGTAAGTGTGCATGTGTGTATGTACACATTTCTGCGTCTACATATGTGTGCCTGTCTTCATGTCTGTGTGCATGTCTTCATGTTTATGCCTCTGTGTTTACGTATGTATGAGTGTGTTCTTGTCTGCATGAGTGTGCTTGTCTGTGTGCATTTGTCTGCATATCTCTGTGTCTAAAAACAGTGTTTACTAAGTACCCTATGTTTATATGCACTATGCTTTTATTTAGTTACAGCAGGGTATGTTTTCACAATTTTTTTCCTTGGTTTCTCTTAGTCTCATGGCCAGTGTGAACATGGTCTCACAAGTTCCATGTATACCATCTCATACTCCGGCTCACTTTTTTGTTTTTATGTAGTTTTTTTGTATTCAGTACAAACAGGGAGTGGCCCCCTTCTCAGCGAGCTGGACATTTCATTCTGTGAATCCCCCTGACTGTGTGTGTCCTGTTGGGACCCGGTCGCTCTCAGCCCTTAGCCACATTGAGGCCTATTTTAGACCCATGGTAAGGTTTTAATATTAGAGAGTGTAGGTACTATCCCAACTGGGTACATCTTGACGTTTGGTGGGATAGCTTTATGCTTTTTTTGATCAAAAACAGTGTTTACTAAGTACCCTATGTTTATATGCACTATGCTTTTATTTAGTTACAGCAGGGTATGTTTTCACAATTTTTTTCCTTGGTTTCTCTTAGTCTCATGGCCAGTGTGAACATGGTCTCACAAGTTCCATGTATACCATCTCATACTCCGGCTCACTTTTTTGTTTTTATGTAGTTTTTTTGTATTCAGTACAAACAGGGAGTGGCCCCCTTCTCAGCGAGCTGGACATTTCATTCTGTGAATCCCCCTGACTGTGTGTGTCCTGTTGGGACCCGGTCGCTCTCAGCCCTTAGCCACATTGAGGCCTATTTTAGACCCATGGTAAGGTTTTAATATTAGAGAGTGTAGGTACTATCCCAACTGGGTACACCTTGACGTTTGGTGGGATAGCTTTATGCTTTTTTTGATCAAAAACAGTGTTTACTAAGTACCCTATGTTTATATGCACTATGCTTTTATTTAGTTACAGCAGGGTATGTTTTCACAATTTTTTTCCTTGGTTTCTCTATATCTCTGTGTCTGCATGCATTCATCTGCATTTGTTGCATTCATCTATATATATCTATGTGCCTGTGAGCATGCATTTGTCTGAGTGTCTGCGTAAGTCTGTGTCTACGTATGTAAGTGTGTGTTTGCGTGTGTGTGCATGTTAGTGCATCTGCATATGTATGCATGTGTCATTGTGTGTACATGTCTGTGTGTCTACATCACATTTTTTAACATAGCTGCTATGTGCTGCACTCTGACGTTTGTGCACGGCCTCGGATGGGTGGAGTGGACATTTGACCGTGCCGAGTATGAAGCCACAGGAGGACGCCAGGGGAGCACATGATGGTCAGAAGAATCTTTTTGATCCTCCCTCTGTGAATGGACAGTGTAGTAGATAAAGAAGCCCAGGATAGGGCAGTTTAGGGACCTGGGATGGATGAACATGGGGGCCCAAGATGGGGGAATATATGGGTCTAGGATGGGAAATATCATTAAATAAAGGTGGCCAGGATGGAAGATATTATTAAATATAGGGGACAGGATGAGAGACATTACTAAATAAAGGGGATCAGGATGGAAGACATTATTAAATAAAGGGGGTCAGGATGGGAGTCATACATTATTGGTTTATGGTAGCAAATGGTTGACATAATTACTGTAGGGGCAAATTAGGGGACATCATTACTGCTGTAATATAATTTAATTTTGAGGATACTGTCTTCCATGGAGGAACAAAAGTCTGATGTAGTGTAGAAATTGGAGAAAAGTGAGGAATGTGTTCTGGGAGTGATCAGCTTTAGGTGACTGTGTTATTTTTTGCAGAGTCGAGTCATGGCAGGATGAAGTGATGGCGGTCAGCGCAAGATGAAGAGGAAAAGCGAAGATAATTAACTTCAGCTAGAGACAGTGGTAAGACACTGTATTACATGTACACAGACACACTATATACAGAGATCCTGTGTATAATGTCATTGGTGATCACTGTATTACCTGTACACTGACACTATTAACAGACAGCCTGTGTATAATGTCACTTGTGATCACTGTTTTACCTGTACACTGACACTATACACAGAGATCCTGTGTATAATGGCACTGATAGTAATATTAATGTTATTAGTACTGTGGTTTTTATTCATGATCATTATTGTAGTATTGGGTTACTATGTGGTCTGGTCATGGGATGTTGGTATTTGACCCTTGTATGTGGTTGTATTTGGTCACCATGTGGTGGTAATATGTGATCTGGTGACAGTATGGTGGTATTTCTCTCTTGTATGTGGTATTATTTGGTAACTGTGGTCTGGTCACAGTGTGGTGGTATATCTCCCTTGCATGTGGCTCTATTTGATTACTGTGTAATCTGGTCATGGAGTTAAGGTATTTCTCCCTTGCATGTGGTTGTATTTAGTCACTGTGTGGTGGTAATATGTTGTCTGATCACAGTGTGGCAGTATTTCTCCATTGCATGTGGTTGTATTTGGTCTCTGTGTGGTGGTAATATGTGGTCTGGTCATAATGTGTCAGTATTTCTCCCTTGTATATAGTATTATTTGGTCACAATGTGGTCTGGTTATAGTGTTGCAGTATTTCTCCCTTGTATGTGGCATTGTTCGGTCCCTATGTTATCTGGTCATGGTGTGGCAGGGTTTCTCCCTTGTATGTGGCATTATTGGTCTTGGTATAGCGGATTGTGTTGTGTATAGAGGTCACTTTTTCTCTTTGATATCATTATAGGGAAGATTATTTCCAATAGAGATTAAGTACTTTAACATTTAACCCCTCCCTATCCTGTGATTATTACACTGCAGCAAATATACACTTACAGATTGTGATGGTGTAATATTGTGGTTATGTACCATTTTGTGTGGGTTAATGTTTAGGTATGGTTTACTGTCCATTATTTGTATTGCCTGTGTGTACATTGAATTGTCTGTAGGTAATCAATCCCTGTAGTGTTTGTCCTTAGGTGTGGTGAGAGGTGGGCCTGGAATCCATCTAACCTCTTTCTGGAGATTGAGCAGTCTGTTTGGAGAACTTGAAAAGAAAAAGGATTAATCCTCTGGGAGAAACTGTTGCTTCTCAGAGAGACCTGGACATTTATCGCTTGCCGGACTATATTTGTGTTACTGGACTAATTTTACCCTCTGTTTTGTGGATTATGTTATGGTTATGGACCATTTGATTTGCTTGGAATAAATGCTCTTTGAATTGTACAGCCATCTCTCGCTCTGTTGATTGTGTGATATGGGAGAAGGACCCTGTCACAACTGGTGGAAGCAGTGGGATCAACAGAGCACAGCCTAATGGAAATCCAACAACAGAGTGAGTACAGAGACTGGACCACATCCAGTCTACATGAGAGAGCCAGAGATCTGGGCCTGAACCACCATGGACTGAGTAAAGAAACTTGAATTGATCTACTGGTGGGTGCGAGCCAGTCCACCTCCTCCCGGATGTCTGACGGACAAGCACTGGGGATGGGGATCCCTGCCCAAAAAAGCCAGTGGTTGGTGTGGTTTGAAGAAGAGATGGCAGCTCGTGGCCTCGGTGTATCTCAGCAGTATAAGGAGGAGGCTGCTCGCCGAGTACAGAGGAGACAAGAAGCAATGGAGTCCAACAGAGGGAGTAATGTGATTTGGAGTATAAACCCAGCAATCCGGGAGCCTGTAAGGATCACCTGGGTGGACTTCAAGCCATTTGATGAGGCTTCCAGAGATGTGGAAGGCTTGTTCAAGGACTCTGAGCAGCAGTGTGCCGTGATGGAGGTGCCCCACTCTGGCTGGATGCATTTGTTAGTGGGACTCTTGAACGGAAGTCTGGCAGATGCTCATCGCACCATTGACTCACAGAAGAACCGGGATTATAACATTCTAAAGCGGACTATCCCGAATTATCATGCCATCACCCCAGACTCACATAATGCATAGTTCCGAGACCTCCCATGCACCACAGGGGGATCGTTTAGGATGTATGCCCATAAGATGTCCCAGGCATGTCGGAGATGGCTGGAAGCGGAAAATACCTTTACTGTGGAAGATGTTATGCAGGTATTTCTCATAGAACAATTTCTTTAGAAGTGTCCCTCAGAAATACGGGAGTTGGTCAGAGAGCGCACACCGCACACCTTGGATAGAGCTGCAGCCCTGGCTGATGAGGCCCTTACTATCCGACTGCAATGGAGGAGGCTTATGGACAATAAGCCACAGTCTGATCTTCCTGCGCCTCGGCCCTCTCCAGTTATCAGTTATCCAGTAATCTCCAGATATCTGCCCCTCCACCCAGCTGAAAGCCGATGACATCCACGTCTCACAATACTGGGCCCCAACAGTTCCGACCACACCCTGTGGAAATCACAGTGAGATGTTACAGTATGGGTGCAGGCAACCTGGGCACCTGCAATACAGTTGTCCCACAAGAACTCGGAGGGACCCCCACGCACCTCCATCTCATCCGGTACATTTTGTGCACTCCATCCTGCCTGAGGAAGAGGTACAACCACCTCCACTGGTGTGTACCGCTGACCCCTGTACTATAGATGCCCCGTTGGTGTGTATGTCCTTCGGCATTTGTCACCAGTTTTTCTACTGCCTTCTCCAGAATGCACATGAGAAAGAGTACGACACAGTGCAGATGTTATCGATGTAGGCAGCCTGGGCATCTGCAAAACACTTGCCCTGCTGGTCGATTGAGGAATGACTTTGCACCAAATCAACCTGTTCGTTTTCTACAGCCAAATACAATGGGGAAGAGGTCTCACCCCTTCAAGTTGACTTGCCTAATGACTCAGACACTCGTGGTCGACCACTAGGGATTTATGGGGTGCGGGCCACAGCCCCGAGTTCCTCTTACCATCAAAGTAAGCACTTGCAGGATGTCATACTGGATCGACAGAGAGTCATTGGATTTTGTGACTCCAGGGCATTTCTCACAATAGCTGATCCCCGGGTGGTTCGGCCAGAGGCAATACATTATGGACCAGGGATTGTTATTGAATTGACTGCAGGAGAAAGGAGGAATATCCCAAAGGCAACTGTAGATCTTGACTTTGGCTTTGGGGTCAAGCAATGTGTGGTTGGGGTGATGAGCATCCTGCCTGCAGATATTCTCCTAGGAAAAGATGTGGGAGCTCTACAATGCCAATTCGTGAGTGCAGGAAACACAGTTTGAGTGAAGGAGGACACAAAGGGAAGATTGTCATTACAACCCTACAGCTGTACAAGGGACTATCCACAGCACAGCAACATGGACTTAAGTGAAGTGGCCAGAGGTCTGTGTAGACCTCATGGCATACTCACTTATTCAGAAGGAGGGAGAGGTTGTGATGGTGTGATATTGTGGGTTATGTACCATTTTATGTGGGTTAATGTTTAGGCGTGGTTCACTGTCCATTATTTGTATTCCTTGTGTGAACATTGTATTGTCTGTAGGTAATCACTCCCTGTAGTGTTTGTCCTTAGGTGTGGGGGGAGGTGGGCCTGGAATCCATCTAACCTCTTTCTGGAGATTGAGCAGTCCTACAAATATGAGAAAATATACATCTATTTCCTCAAAAAAGGAGAACTCATGTCCATAGTAAAAAATTAATTTTTATTAAATAAATGTAAACAATAAGTATCAAATGCACCACACAATAAAAATGAGATATATGCAGGAAAAATACAAATACAAAGGGCAAGCCGCATTATTCATATTGCACGTGACATTGTCCATAGATGAACATATAAAGTGACTGGTGCTAAAGCTCACCTGAAGCTACGGACATAAAAGGTAAACCAGTAGCCATACCATATATACAAAGTGTCTTAGTGCCTATTCATTGCACATATCCCTTACATCTCTTGCTCTGTTGATTGTGTGATAAGGGAGAAGGACCCCGTCACACAGAGGTTCGCTGCTGAAAACATTATTCACCTTTTCTATATTTAACTCAGTATTTGTAGCCAAAACCAGGAGTGGTAAAATCAGAGGAAAAGTATAATAGAAACACAGACACCATTCTCCATTTTTCACCCACTCCTGGTTTTTGCTACAAATACTGAGGCAAAATACTGACCAGATACTAAAAGTGTGAATGTGGCCTAACTATAAGTAATAACTTATTAATCAGTTGGGGTCTGACTGCTGGAACCTGCACTGATTGGCAAAATGTGCAGCTTTTTTTGCCCATGACATTGGCGCTCATGTCAGACTCGACCCCCGATCCCCGATCCATTCATTCCCTCAGCGACTGCCACGTTCTGTTCTTGGATTTTTCTGATCATCCCAAAAAGGATAAATGGAGCTGCAGTCACACATCAATCTGCCGCTGCATTTTATAAAGGGGATAAAGTGCCCTGTCTGGGATAAAAGTTCCACATTCTTACGATCGTTGCGGTTTCCACTGGTTTGGTTCCACCAATCAATAAGTTATCACCCACCTAACCTGTGGTTCAGTGCTAACTTGATTTCACAAAAAAAACCCTTTACTGCAAACTACTGTAATTGCACATCAGTTATTGTGTGCACACAGGAGATGTACACGAGCCGCCTGTGTTTTACAGTCACCGCTCCACAATAATGGAGTCGGGGATAACGACTAACAGGTATTTGCATATAGCTGTAGGGAGGACCCTTGAAGTCAATTCCCCTGGTGGGCCACAGACACCCCAGTCCAACCCTGTTGATGATAATAACTTTGTTTGATAGTATCCTATAAGCACCAAGGAAATCACAAAGTCTGGGGGGGAGGGGGGGGGGCAATGGATTTTCAGAATCATTTTCTCAAATAGACTTACATGGTCCCAACCTTCATTTGCACCAATGCTTCTAAATTGAAGAAAGAAATTTGTATGGGCATGACTATGCAATATATGGTATCACTGGGTTAAGTAATCTTTGTAAATTTACTTCATGCAGAAAATGTCTATGCAATGGGCTAAAAGCATTTGAGATTGCTTCATGGCAATTTCTGATTAAACAAACCTGAAATTTATAATGTTGTTAAAAAATATATTGTAGAAAGATTAATGCAATTTTAATTGATAAAATGAAAGGGCATTGTAAGTAATCTTGTAATGAAGGTAAATGAGTGCATGGTAAAATATTCACTAATCCAAAGCACTGGCAAAAGCACCTCTAATTCTGTTTAGCAATAAAAAGGTTGGAGTACTTATAATGAGATTCTTCTGTCTGCTAATTAATTGACACCGATCTGAATATTCATATGTACTACTATCAATAGGTCCCTAATTGCTCAGTGAAATGGATCTCAGAGGAAAGTAAATCGCGGTAGACTTAATTAAAATAATGTATTCCACATATAACATGCTTAAGAGAAGAAGACTGAAGCGTCCATAAAGGGCACCTGGCTAGCTAAAATATATAATACAACACAATAGAAGGAAAGATGGAAAATGTACAATTAAAAATGTAACATTACAAGAGAGTCACTAAATTTAACTACTTGAGCCATGGTAATTCGCACTTGAAGATGTTACCCTTTTCTTAATTTTTGTATGGAAGCAATTTTTACATTTCTATTCATTAACATGTCATTTAATTTTCTTAACTCTGTAGTCTTAAAAGTAGAATAACAATTGTTATGTATCAATATTAATATTTATTAATGCTATTGCAAGCTAAATACCACATTTATTAGACCTAAAAAGGTGGATGTCACATTACCTGTGAAGATGTAAAGTTTCTCCTTACGGAGATTGCCAAGTCAAAATAAGGAGACTTATAAGCCATGCAATGTTTCTCTGGGAATTTAAATATGCAAATAGCCTTTTTAAAGAGGAACATTACTTAAACTCTTGTGCCACCTATTGGATGCAGCAGACCTAAGAGTCATTATCGACAATATACACTTAACAGGTCCTTGCCACTTGACGTAACATAAAATCCCAGAAGAGTATTGTATTGCTATTGCCAATTTGGCAATCTCCATAAGAAGAATCTTCAACCCTTAGATGTTTTGTTAGAAGCCCCTCACACAGCCATATCAAGTTTCCTGCTTTACACTATTGAAGGACAAACATATTGAACTACGTATCTGCAAATGGAGTTCCTGGTTTTGCTTGTTATTCTCAGTAATGCGGCAAGCCCTTTTAAAGAGTCGATATTTACTTTTAAGATTGCTACTTTCAATATGTGGCTCTAGAGTTATTGTCCTCTTTCTCTTTGAAGACACCAGTGCATATATAGCCCCACAGAAACATGAAATTGCCCCCAATTCACAATACACACTTCATAGTAAAATTGGGCCATTACCACAATATATGGGAAAAGTCAATCTTTACTATTAAATAAATAATCATAACAATTCTTGAGACCAAGGTCTTTTGTTTTGGATCTCTACAGGGTTGCATCCAGATTGAAAACTTTGTCAGCAGGAGCATGCATAGAAATTTCAAGGTCCTATAGCAAAAGTTCTAATTGCACCCTTCTCTCCCCAAAAAAATCATCTCATCCACAACACCCGTTTGATGGCCATTATAGATCAAAATGCCCTCAAAAACATACACAGACTTTGATACCCCACAGTGAATCCTCACTCATTTTCACCCTAAAGTCAATATGCACACCGTTTAGCTCCCTCAGTACCCCACTCTGTATCATGGCTCCCAAAGCCCACCTCCCACTCAGTATGATGGCCCACACAAGCCACCTGCCAGTAAGTCCCTCATGTAGTGGAGAAGAACTGAGGCACCACACTGTAGGCTTGACATAGTGATGTCACGATACCTGAGGGTGGCTGAGTCTCAACTTATTGGCATGATCTAGTGATGCCTTGATTATGCTGAGTCTCTGGCTTGGGAGACCATGTGCTGAGTGCACCCCCCTTCCCCCCCTCCTCTCCCAGCTAACCCACCAATTTTTTTCAGCTTCATTTTTATTTCCAAGAGAAAATCAAACCAAGAATAACACTTAAAAAAAAAAAGCCCATCATTTTAAACCAGTTATATAGTTAGAGATGACCCTACTAGATATATATTATCTAATCATATAACTCAGTATATCAGAGATTCAGTAACATTTCTTCCTTTAACACAGAAAAATAATCAGAAACAGTAGAAGAAAAATTGATAAATATTGTGTAGCAAGCTTTCGAGACTACGCAGGGCTCTTCATCAGTCTTAAGGCTACTTTACATGCTGCGACATCGCTAAAGCAATGTCGTTGGGGTCACGGAAGTTCGTGACGCACATCCGGCCGCGTTAGTGATGTCGTTGCGTGTGACACCTACGTGCGATCGAAAATCGTCGCAAACATGTGCAAAATCGCTAATCGTTGACATGCTCCCCTATTCCCAATTATCGTTGCTGCTGCAGGTACGATGTTGTTCGTCATTCCTGCGACAGCACACATCGCTATGTGTGACACCACAGGAACAAGGAACCTCACCTTACCTGCGGCCGCCGGCAATGCGGAAGGAAGGAGGTGGGCGGGATGTTCGTCCTGCTCATCTCCGCCCCTCCGCTTCTATTGGGTGGCCGCTTAGTGACGTCGCTGTGACGCCGAACTAACCTCCCCCTTAGAAAGGAGGTGGTTCGCCGGTCACAGCGACGTCACTAGGCAGGTAAGTAGTATGACGGTCCGCGCGATTTTGTGCACCACGGGCAGCGATTTGTCCATGACGCACAAACGATGGGGGCGAGTACGCATGCTAGCAATCTTGCTAGTGAGATTGCAGCATGTAAAGTGGCATTAAGTATAACACAAAATCTGAAGATGCCCAATTAAAATCTATTTTTCCAGACCCCCCCACTTCTGTGTTTTAGGCAGCCCCGAATCTAAAAAGCATCTTTGTCAGAAGCTCCCTATCCTCTCCAACAACAATAGGAACCTTTCCCTGCAACCAGAAAAAATGTAAGACCTGCCCATTTATTTTGACAACAGACAAGATAAAAATTCCCAGATCACTTCAGGACTATAAGATCCCAGGTACCTTCAGCTGCACCACAACTAATGTGGTGTACTTGATTATATGTACCAAATGTCCAACTGGGGGTCTGTATGTAGGGGAGACAGGACAACAGCTCAGGACAAGGATGAATTCTCACTGCCACACAATTAGAGAAAAAAGGATGGATCTACCTGTGGCCAAACATTTTTGTAACCCAGACCACAGCATCATGCACATGAAATTGCTGGTATTGAAAAGAAATTTCAATTCCCAAAAAGACAGGAGAGTCTGGGAGTACAAACTTATGATGACCTTTGGCACATTCAGAGCAGGAATGAATGTGTCACATGGATTTATGTCTTTTTACATCAATTAAGAAATGTGTTCCTCAGCGCATCTGGGGGAATCACAGCCCGGACCAGACCCCAATCAGAGGACAATAAAACTTTCACACTGCTTATCTATGAACTACAGCAGTATTTATGGCCACAACAGTTTGCCCCCTTGCCATAGTGATAGTTCTGCTTCACATAACTTGTCTTCTTTACTGCTCCATTCTATGTCCTGTTGTGTATAAATATGTGACTCTTCAGATTTTGTGTTATACTAAGGGGTATTTTGCACGCTGCGACATCGCAAACCGATGCTGCGATGCCGAGCGCAATAGTCCCCACCCCCGTCGCAACTGCGATATCCTTGTGATAGCTGCCGTAGCGAACATTATCGCTACGGCAGCTTCACATGGACTCACCCGCCCTGCGACGTCGCCCTGGCCGGCGACCCGCCTCCTTATTAAGGGGGCGGGTTGTGCGGCGCCACTGCGACGTCACACGGCAGGCGGCCAATAGGAGTGGAGGGGCGGAGATGAGCGGGATGTAAACGTCCTGCCCACCTCCTTCCTTCCGCATATCCTACGGGAGCCGCAGTGACGCCGGTAGGAGATGTTCCTCGCTCCTGCGACTTCACACACAGCGATGTGTGCTGCCGCAGGAGCGAGGAACAACATCGGACCGTCGCATCAGCGTAATTATGGATTACGCCGACGCTACACCGATGATACGATTATGACGCTTTTGCACTCGTTAATCGTATCATCTAGGCTTTACACACTACGATGTCTCATGCGATGCCGGATGTGCGTCACTTTCAATTTGACCCCACCGACATCGCACCTGCAATGTCGTAGTGTGCAAAGTGCCCCTAAGCCTGATGAAGAGACCTGCGTAGTCTTGAAAGCTTGCAATTATTACCATCTTTTCAGTTAGCCATTAAAAGGTATCAACCACTGAGGATTCTCAGTTCTTTTAAACAAACTTTTGTTTTATCTCTACTGGCTAACACGGTACAAAGATATATTTTACCTGTTCATATTGTGTGTCATAATTGTGAGGAAATGCTTCATTACTAGACAAAAGCAAAATGCAAAGGAATGCCTATTGGTATTCCCATGGTTTGACATGAACAAAAGGACCACAGGAGTGACTGTTATTTCTGTCTGATCCATACAAAGGGCATTGGCAAGAAAAAAACGGCATATGATCGCATATCCTAATATTCCTTCAGCAATACGACCTATCACACACTCTGAGATACTCGCGGTTCCAGTTTTCAATGATTTTATTTCTTGTAAGGACGAAGAAAGTGAACATGTTGATCAAATATATTTTGATAAGAAGCATGAGGAAATGAATGTAGAATCTGAATGGTCTTCTTCTCATGCCAAGCAGTCATTAACCCTTCAGCAGTTTACCCAGTTTATCGGAATTGAATAATTTAGTAAGAGATTTGAGCCTATCAACTGAGTTATTAGGCTTCAAGAAAAGAATGTACTTCACCGGTCAGTTAAAGTATCCCATTTTAGGTAGCGTGAACACATTTTTGTGGACTTTTTTCCGAAGACAAACACTTTGTTTTTTGTCATGATATCAGTAGTCTTCTCAGCCAGCTGGGTGTTACCACTTACAGTCCAAAAGAATGGCGGCTATTTCTTTAAAGCTCTAAACGGAGTCTGAAATATGTTCTCCTACATAACGGTAATGTTTATGCAGCGGTTCCAACTGATCATTCAACTCATCTGCGAGAAGATTATAATGACATAAAAATTGTCCTCGACAATAGGAGCATAATTGGATCATTTGTGTAGATCTTAAAATGGTAAATTTTCTGCTAGGACAACAGAGAGGTTTCAGAAAGTATCCTTGTTTTCTGTGTTTGTAGGACAGCCGAGCTCAGGAGAAACACTGGACACAGAAGGAGTGGCCGAAACATGAAGCTCTGGAAGTAGGGATTCAAAATATTGTGAATGAACCTGTAGTTGATTGAGACAGGATCATTTTTTCCCCACTTCACATTAAACTTGGTTTAATGAAGCAATTTGTTCGGGCTTTGAATAGAGAAAGTATATGCTTTCAACATGTTATTTCTGCTTTTCCTGCTTTGTCTTTCAAGAAGATAAAAGCAGGTGTATTCGATGGACCTCAAATTCGAACCCTCGTACATGACAAATAATTTGCCAAGAAGCTGACATGGCATTTTTTTGTGGCAGTTACAAATAACTTCCTTGGCAACAAAAAAGCAGAAAACTATGAACTTCTGGTTCAAAGGATGCTGTTGGCTTTCCGCGACATTGGATGTAACATGAGCATTAAGATTCACTTTCTGAACAGTCACCGTGATAAGTTTCCCGAAAATCTTGGAGCTGTTAGTGATGAGCAGGGAGAACGCTTTCATCAAGATCTGAAGACGATGGAAGAGCGTTATCAGGGGCAATGGGACAAAAATATGATGGCCGACTACTGCTGGAGCATCAAACCAGATTGTCCTCAACAAGTACACAAACTCAAGAACTACAAATGCAAATTTTTGACTGAATAGAATTTAAATATGTTTTGCTCAAATTTTATGATTAAAATAAGTGTTTTAATATGTACTATTTCAAAATTGTAGACAAATTCTGATGCAATCATATATTTTAGTGTATTAGTGTATATACTGCATTACATTAGCAATGTTCACAAAGATAATGCCCAAGAAGACATTATACTTCATTATTGTAAACTAAATGTTTAAATTTGTACAATAAGATGAAAACCTAAAATCTTGAATTGCAAAAAAAACTGTAGCTTACAGAGAATAATTAATCTGAGATTTGAGATCAGTGCACTCAAATTAATTAAGAACAAATGTTTTTGTGAATGCAACAAAAATGTTCCCTAGTGAATTAGTAAATATGTAAGAGAATCTAGAGGGATATACCTACTCAATACCCTATTGAGAAGACTTTCCACTTCTTTCCAGTAATTTGTTATAGAGGGGCATAACAAAAAAAATATGATAAAGTGTAACCTTTCTTAAATTATATTTTCAGCAAACTTCTGGTATTGTAGAGTTAAAGTTATGTAAAAGCTCATGGGTATGGTACCAGGTAATGAGAATTATGAAATGGGTTTCCCTCTAAAGCGTGTTAATGGTGGTCCTAAAAGATCTGGACCATATCACATGCCATAGTGGGAGTGGTAATTCTTTCCCACGCCATCCCTCCCATTTAAACATAGAGGGATGTTTATAATTATAAATATAATTTGGGTTAATTAGGTATGTGTATTTATCTGAGATCAGAACATTGGTGGAGGATCTTTGAGAACAGAGAGATTCACAATAAAAAGGACTTGGAGTTCTAGTGGATCTCATTAGTGATTAGAAATGGTGAGTTTTCTGCTGATAGAAAAAATAAGCAAATAGCAGTAGTTTATATAGGTTATGTAATTTGTTAAATGTTTTTGGTTTCATTGTGAGAGGGTACACTATATCTTTAAAGCAAAAAAGCCCAGCTTTTGACCAGGGAATGGTCACTTAGGCTTCTGCCACACTCACGTGTAAAAAACGTACGTGTGCTGTAGTCCGTTTTTTGTGTCCGTGTTCCGTATTTTCTGTCCGTTTTTCACCTCCGTGTAGTGTCCGTATGCATATCGTGTGTGATACGTGTGTACGTGTGTGCGTTTTCCTGTGCGTGACATACGTCAGTGTGTGTTCTGTGTGCAGTCCGTTTTTTTGTGCGTGTTTCACATGTTTCACACATTGAGATAATGGTGATCAGTTGGAATTAAATGACACATAGGTGTATGTGATTAGGACATAAATATAAGTTACCTATAAACTGTTTCCTGCTTGTATTCTGCCTTGGAGCACCTATGTGTTTTGACAAATTTTTAGCAATGCCATTATCCACGGAGGCCTTAGTGTTTTTATGTTGGATTATATCTCGTCGTTTTGGCGTTAGATGGCACATGTTGCAGTATGATCATGTAAGAAGAAACAGATTGTGGGTGCATCCACTAATCATGATGCGGCCTATGCATGGTCATTTCCATACTTTATTTATTGAGTTACGGAATTTCCCAGATAAGTTTTTTTCATACTGCCGTTTGTCAGTTGAGAGTTTTGATTACTTACTAAATATTTTACGACCTCATTTGCAACATCAGGACACTTGGATGTGGCTTTCCATTTCCCCAGAGGAGAGATTTATGGTGACTCTGAGGTATTTGTTGTTTTTTCATTCTTTTTCAAATGTGTTATGTTTCACATTGAAATGTGTAATTGATATTTCTTGATCTCATCTCAGTTTTTAATCAATGTTTGTGTTTTGTTTTGTTTGGTTTTCTTTAAAAAAACATATTGCTAATTGAAAATCATTGTTTGTCTTGTGTTCATAGATTCTTGGCGACTGGTCAATCTTTTAGTGCTTTACATTTTGATTTTTTGTTGGGGAGATCAACCATTGCCGTTATAGTACGTCACACATGCGACATGATATGGCAACATTTAAAAGACCAAATGATGCCTCAGCCAAACAGAGAAGATTGGTTGAAAATCTCTAAGGGCTTCAAGGACTCTGTGGACTTTCCTAACTGCATAGGAGCTTTGGATGGCAAGCATTTCAGAGTTAAAAAACCACCAAACTCTGGTTCACGTTATTTCAATTTTCATAAGTTTTTTTCGGTTGTTATTTTGGCATTGGTTGACACAGAATACCGTTTTATTTATGCTGACATTGGGGCCTATGGTAGTGCCTCAGATGCCCGTATTTTCCGTTCATCAAGATTAGCCCAACGCCTGCAAGAAAATTCATTATTGATCCCACCCCCAGTTGCCCTACCTGGTACATCTGGACCGTTGGCACCATATGTGATGGTAGCAGATGCAGGATTTGCATTATCAAAACATGTTATGCGACCATATCCAAGGAGATCAATTGATGACAGGAAACAGTACTTTAATAATCGGCTAACTAAAGCAAGACGTTATGTGGAGTGTGCATTTGGTATTTTAGCTAACAAATGGCGCATTTATCACACAACTATTCAGTTGCAGCCAAACTCTGTCAAATCTGTCATCAAGGCTACCATAGTGCTTCACAATTTCTGTCGGACGGATACATGAAGGAGGAAATTATGTTGATGATGAATCTGAGATAAACCATGTTGTTAATCCAACAGGTGAACCTATGTCTCATAATTCCGTGACATCTGGCTTGCAAATTAGAAAATTATTTACTGATTACTTTAATTTTTTTGATGCTAATAATAATATTGATGTTTGTTAACATTGTTATGTTTTTTTTTTTTTAAAACGTCTTATTTGCACTTAGATGAAAATGTTTAATTAGTTGAAACAATCTAAGAGCTAAAAGCTTACTTGTATTAAAGTGAAACGGCGTTAATCACCAACTGACATTTCTGTTAACAACATGGATTTCTGAATGTTGTATGTATGTGTTTGTACATTTCTGTGTTAGTATCCTGTTTTGTTGTTTGTTGAAACTTACAAAAATAATAATGTTAATAGTCTATGGTAAAAATGCAATATTATATATAAATATAAAAAAGAAACATAATCTTTATTTTGAAAACATATTTTTTTATTAATAATATGCCTATTATTACATAAAGTAATGATGGTTTTTTGTTATTTTCCCAATAACAAATGAAAATCGTGCTCATCTTCTCTTAACTTTTACAAAGGTAAAAATTTTAATTAGTTTATGTACAAAAATTTAAGACACTTTAATTAAATTAATAAACTTGTCCAAATTTTTACATTGCTTGCAATGTTTGTAAATTGTCAACCAATTATGTTTGTCTCATGTTGGACATTGACATAGACATAATAATTTGAAACTTGTTTTTGAGAAGATATGAACTCATCTACCCATCAAATTAGTTGGTTACAATTGTGTTCATAAAAAAATAAACATATCCATGGCATAAAACATATATGTCATCCGGCACCAAATATAATCACACATGCCTTTGTTTTTTTAAGACTCTGATTTTAAACATTGTTGGCAATCCTTTTTTTTTTTTGGTCACATTCATTGTTTGTTGAATGTAAAGATTACCAAAAATGTGTATCATAAGTCAACAAGATCTTCTAGGGAAGTAACCTGAGTGTTGCTGAGTATGTTGTTTTGGGTGGCCTCAGAAATAGTATTTTCAGGAATGGAAGCAGTTGATTGCTGAACAACATTCCTATTACTAACTACAGTAGTGTGTGGAACAGTCTGTTGCATGCTGGTTTGTCCCAACACATTGCCTGTTGTTGAGTACACCTGTGGGTCTACATGGGTAAGTGGGTATTGTGTGTGTGTATGTTGTTGACCTTGAGGATAGTTGACTGATGTTTGTAAGTGTGGTGTAGGTAACATAGTTGAGATTGGATAATGAAGCATCATGAATGATTGTGGGTATGTTGAACCAGGAAACATGTTAGGTAAACCACCAATATTTGTGGGTTGAGTAAAGTAACTAGTACTTGGAGTGGGTTGTAAATTAATATAGTTTATGGGTTGCTGTGAGGTAGCACTTTGTACAGTGCTTAAGGCGCCAGTATTGGTTGCAACATACCCTTGCCTAATTGGTGTTGGGAATACCGTACTTGAAGCAATAGAAGGTTGACCAGATTGTTGTAATACTGGATTAGTGACAACTACTGTTGCCATTGTTGTTTGTGTTGCAATGGTATTTGGATTGTCTGTTGTGTTTGGGACTGTATGTTGTTGCATAATGGTACGCCAATTTTCTATGGCCTCATACACTCTCACTGGTTCCTGTTCTGCAGAGGGACCAGCTGTTGGTTGATCATCAGAATCGTCGAGATTATCCTCCGTTCTATAATCAAATAGATAACATATTACAATCTTAACATTTATATTTTTAAAAATAACTGCTGAAAAAAAAGTGATTAATATTAAAAAATATTGTTTAGAACCAAATAAACATTTTTAAAAAAAAACTTACTGTGTTACTTCTAAGATGGGTGCTAGTAAGCTTATTTGTTCATAATAAACATATCTGCGTTTGCGGCCTTGGCTGGATGAAGATGGTATAGGGTTGTACTCCCTTCGGTACTGATCACGTGCTGAACGCCAACGTCTTTTGACCAAGTCAACTGTTGAATATAACAAAATATGTCACTTGCAACATTCAGCATTATTGTGCACACATTAATGACAATAATGTTTGTTAAATGTAATATACAATTATAAAAAATAAAGGTGGCCAAATACATTAGAGGAAAAATAAAAGTTTTATATATTGTTCACTTAAAAACATTTTGCTATATTCACACATAACAAAATAATATTTCTCAGAAATAAACTTTGAAGTAATTGTGATATAGATATTAAAAAGGTATGTTTTTTTATTTGCAATATAATTAATTGAAAAAAAAGAGAAATATTATTTTATTATTTTATGACATGATATAGAAATGTTATTTTACAAAAATTTTGAAAAAATTAAAAAAAAAAGTTTAGAAATTGGTTTTAAAAAAATATTGAATCACAACACATGGAATTGAAAATCACATGACAGTTTTATCTGTTAAAGAATTAACTTCATGAAGAATTAAGAATCATATTACAAATTAAATTTTACTTTGAATTATTGAACTTTGGAAATGTTAGGTAACCTTTTATAAAATTTAACATTAACTGAATAAATAGATTAATACATATAACAATTCTTCATAAAGTTAATTTTAAGTAAAAACAACATTACAATAACAAAACATTCACAGTTAGAAATAATTTAAAAAAACAAAATAAACACAAAAACAAAGATAAAAATAATATAAAAACTTACCATATTTAGCACGCTTTGAAGGCGAACATCTATCCCATGCATTATTGGGGTACACTTCCTCAGCAACTTGAAGCCAATGGCGGTCAACTGTCAGTCTGTCATGGTAACCATCAACACGTGTATCCCATAATGGTGGGTGAGTCTCGACAGCTGTTATCAGTTTCTCCGTGTCCACCCGTGGAGCCATTATTATATTTTGAAGCAGAAATTGTGCTCAAAATAGGTCTTTCACTACACAGAAATACAACTGCTTGCTTGCACACTCCTTCTGCAAATGCCAAGTAAATTTTGTGCAAAACAAATATGTTAGCTACGCCACCTGAAAGTATTTGAAATTGTAACAATCTTCAAATTTAAAACACGGACACGGACCACACGGATAGCATACGGAGGCCATCCGTATCACGTACGTGTCAACACGGACCCATAGGATTTAATGGATCCGTGAGGACGTTATGCCGGTGGAAAACGGACATGTCAGCGCTTTTTCGGCACGGTCAAACGTAGGCACGGAACGGACACACGCTCCGTGCCAAAACACTGACGTGAGGCTATTTAGATTAAAATGACTGTGTCAACATAAGCACGTGTCTCCGGTACGTGTAAAAAATGCCAAACACGTACCGGAGGCACGGATGTGTGGCACTAGCCTAAGGCTGTAAGGCCCTCTGGTATGAGTGGTGAATAAAAAGGGGTTATAAAAAAAATGACTGTGAAGCCAACTGGTAGTTCATTGTATATCTGCGCAAAACGTCTCTGGAAAAGCCAATAGGAACCTAATAGTGTACGAGAGGAGATATCACACAGATTTCCCCAATCAAGGACCTGGGATGGTAGGGAGCATCCATAACCTTTTCATTTCTGTACATTTGTTAATTGTACTTAGAGTTAATCAAGAGGCCAGGTGGTGGAAATGCGTAACTATTAGTGATGGGTGAACATGCTCGACACTACTCAATACTCAGTCATGTATTCTGCTGCTCGGATGGCATGCTTGAGTCCCCGCCAGCATGTCTTTTTATCAGCCAGTAAATAAGCAGGAACTGTCTGCCAATCATGGTAATTCCATAGCAATCATGGCTACTGGCATTACTGTGATTGGTCAGCCGCATAGCATCATCAAGTCTATATAAGACCCACAGACGCTATATTTGTCGCACTCTACCCGGAAATAGTATAGGAACTAGAAGGGCCAGCACCAGGTTTTTTTGGACTCGGCCAAAGACTCTTAGTGGGCCCCATCAACACACAGACACAGATATCTACACGTACAGCCATAAGTACATGTACATATTTAAAGACAAATTCAGAAAAACATATATAAATAGACATAAATCTATACACAGTAATATACACTAACATACATAGATATACACATCATACTTGTAAACATACAGACACATTAGATGTATTTTTAATATGGGGAAGCCAGCAGCAGCCTTACTCACCTCACCTGCTTGTCTTCTGTCCAGCTCCTCCCAGGCATCTAGCCTCGCTGTGCTGATTGGTGGCCATCACTAACAGACATGGCCATGCACAGTGCACACTAATGTATATACATCACAGGAAAGGCTGGGTATATACTCATTACTGGTGAGCATACACATTACTGGGGAAGGGGCACACAGCAATATAGGGACATACAGCTTCAGAGGGGGCATACAGCTCTAGAGGGGAGCATTCAGCTCTAGGGTGGGGGAACATACAGCTCTGGGGGGTATACAGCACTGGGGTGGGGGGTGACTTGCAGCTCTGGGGTCTGGGGGGTATGCAGCACTGGGGTTGGGGGACATACAGCTATTTAGGGGTACACAGCACTGGGATGAGGGACATACAGCTCTGGGGGGTATACAACACTGGGGTTGGGGACATACAGCTAAGGGGAGTATTTTCAAAATTGATCAAAAATTGTAATCAGAGTGTCTTCTGTAAATTTGTTGCTGGCTGTATGTCATGCGGTTTTCTGTTCACATCTGACACGTCTCTGTGATGCCCTGGCCTATCAGGTCATCACAAGGGTGCCGTGCAATCTGCCCTTCTGCATGGTACCCGCTCCTCCTTGGTTACGGGTCCTGTCACTTTGGTGTTGCTACCAACAGGTGTACACAAGTCCTGAGGACACTCTGCACCACACCCACCAAACATCCATTGGGCAGCCTGAGGGGAATAGGGCCACCCAGATGGAGGGCTGGAAGAAGGAGGGCAGAAGTGTCAATGCAGTTGTAGAGTTGCAAAGTTGGAGAGTGGAAGTCGGAGGAGAGAAACAGCGGTGACAGTGTAGGTCACGCTGTGGAGCTGGGCTCCTGTATCCGTCCCAGGTGCCAGACGTTGGCCTGGCCAGAAGGAGCTGGAACCCCGGTCGCAGGGGGTAGTGGCAGGGAGCACGGTGCTGCTACAGAGAGCAGGTCGGCTGCCTTGTGTTACAACCGGGCAGGGACCAGGGCACGACGGTGTACACGGACCCTAGGCTGGGAAGTAGCTTCACGCAGCCCAGTAATTCACCCGACGGGAACGGAATCTTCAGGAACCATTCCCCACCCGCTCCAGAATCGGGGTACTAGCGCAACGAGGGGGATAGGACTTCCCACAACCGTCCAGAAAATCCCAAGCGTGAACCCTGAGAGCAAGCTCACCTTGCTAGCCACGCAGGTGAGCGGGACCCGAAACGCTTCAAGTGTAAGGGATTCACACGTAGGACACACAGTGCCAAGGGACAAGGCTTCAGGTCAACAGGCAACACCAAGAGGACATGGACCACAGAGTGCTCAAGAGTTTGGTTTACCTGGTGTCAGTGTCAGTGTCAGTGACTTTGGACTGTGTGAGTACACGTTACCCACTTGCACCCAACGGGTTCCCCATGCCATCCATCACCGGACCCCGGGACACCACTCCCCTGCCCATGGAGGGGTTAACAACTTAAGCTGCCACACACCAGCATCCCCAGGCTCCCCAAAACCGGCAGCGGTGGTCCCTCAAGTTACCACACACCATGGGTGGCGTCACGAACATTATCTCAAAACCACAAATAATTCCCCTTTTTATTTCTGAGGGTGCCATGCGCCGCCGCCTCGGATCTGGAGACCCCTCGAGCCACTGCAGATCCGGGTCCGAGCAACCCGTCGGCTGTCCCGGGGGCGGCACATCTGCTGGTGCATTTAAGCTGCTCAGTAGAGTTGAGCGCGGTTCGCGGTCCTCCAGTTCGCGGTTCAAGTGATTTTGGGGGCTGTTCTAGATCGAACTAGAACTCGAGCTTTTTGCTAAAGTTCGATAGTTCTAGTTACGAGAACGGTTCTAGCAGCAAAAAGCAGGGCTTTTTACAGCTACAGTGTGCAGGAGACATCGCTGGCAGCCTGCCAGAAGCTGGTAACCAAGATAAACATCGGGTATCCAAGCAAAGCGCTTTGGTTAGTAACCCGATATTTATCCTAGTTACGTGTGCAGGAAGCCGACACTTCCCCGCTCAGCTCGCTCCGCCCCCTCCTGCACGCGGCATGTACACATACATACACACACACACACACAAACTCACACTCACCTGTCCCCAGCCATGCAGTCCACGACACTGACGTCCTCAGCGCCACATGACCCCGCTAGGCTCCACCCACTTCGCACTCCGCCGCCAGCACACATGGCTCCGCCCACCTGGCACTCTGCACACATTGTCCCGCTAGGCTCCGCCCACCTGACACTCTGCACACATGGTCCCGCTAGGCTCCACCCACCTGGCACTCTGCACACATTACCCCGCTAGGCTCCGCCCAACTGGCACTCTGCACACATAGTCCCGCTAGGCTCCGCCCACCTGGCACTCTGCACACATGGTCCCGCTAGGCTCCGCCCACCTGGCACTCTGCACACATGGTCCCGCTAGGCTCTGCCCACCTGGCACTCTGCACACATGGTCCCGCTAGGCTCCGCCCACCTGGCACTCTGCACACATGGTCCCGCTAGTCTCCGCCCACCTGGCACTCTGCACACATTTCTCCGCTAGGCTCCGCCCACCTTGCACTCTGCACACATGGTCCCGCTAGGCTCCGCCCACCTGGCACTCTGCACACATTTCCCCGCTAGGCTCCGCCCACCTGGCACTCTGCACACCTGGCACTCTGCACATATGGTCTCGCTAAGCTCCGCCCACCTGGCACTCTGCACACCTGGCACTCTGCACATATTACCCCGCTAGGCTCCGCCCACCTGGCACTCTGCACAACTGGCACTCTGCACACATTACCCCGCTAGGCTCCGCCCACCTGGCACTCTGCACACCTGGCACTCTGCACATATGGTCCCGCTAGGCTCCGCCCACCTGGAACTCTGCACACCTGGCACTCTGCACACATTACCCCGCTAGGCTCCGCCCACCTGGCACTCTGCACACCTGGCACTCTGCACACATTACCCCGCTAGGCTCCGCCCACCTGGCACTCTGCACACATGGTCCCGCTCGGCTTACCTGCGGTGATGAAGTCCCGACCTCAGCGCTGTCACTGTCCTCCATGGCCGCCGCTTGTCACATCACCTTCTCTCGCTTCCGACCCGAGACTGACTAGCGGTGACGTCACGGGACTCTCGCGATACTTGGCTGTGAAGGTCATTGAACTCAGTGACAGGTGCTGTCAGCAGTGCAGGAGATCAGCGCAGGTAATGTACCTCGCTGACAGCAGCACTTGTCATCCCCTGCAGTGACCTGGGCTGACCCATTGATGTTAGCTCAGGTCACTGCACTGCTCTCCCAGCCAATTGGGAACATCCTGCTCTTCATTGACTGGGACAGTGTGGATCGTCATGGCAACCCCTTGGATTACACCAGACCTGGATTTGTTTTTCTTTCTAATAAATTGGTTAAAGAGGGAATGTATTGGGGAGTGTTTTTTCAAATAAAAATGTGTTTGTCGTCTATTTTTTTTTATTACTGACTGGGTTGGTGATGTCGGGTATCTGATAGACGCCTGACCTCACCAACCCCAGGGCTTGATGCCAGGTGACATTACACATCTGGTATTAACCCCATATATTACCCCGTTTGCCATCGCACCAGGGCACGGGATGAGCTGGGGTGAAGCACCAGGATTTGGGCATCTAATGGATGCGCCACTTCTGGGGCGGCTGCGGCCTGCTATTTTTAGGCTGGGGAGAGTCCAATAACCATGGATCTCCCTAGTCTGAGAATATCAGACCCCAGCTGTCTGCTTTACCTTGGCTGGTGATCCAATTTTGGGGGACCCCTACGTGTTTTTTTTTTTAATTATTTATTTAATTTAAAATAACAGCGTGAGGTGCCCTCAGTTTTGGATTACCAGCCAAGGTGAGGCTGCCAGCTGTGGTCTGCAGGCTGCAGCCGTCTGCTTTACCCTAGCTGGCTACAAAAATAGGGGAAACCCCACGTCATTTTGTTTTTTTATTTTTTTGGCTAAATACAAAGCTAAGCACCCCTTAGTGCCACATGAAAGGCACCAAAGGGTGCAAAATTACAAAACGCAGGAGAGTGGGACATTATGTGTCTTTCTGCCATTATAATGACAGAAAAGACTGATATGAAGTGCACAAGCACAAGAAAATCACCAGAGCGCTCTACGCTGTGAAAAGCAGTAGAAAATGGCACTGGAGTGAACATGTGACCGCCTCATGTAGGTTGAAGCTATGGATCCTGGGTAAATTTATGTATTTTCCCTCCTTCAGTTTTGTTGCAGTACACTAAAAAAACGGAAGGCACACGGATGACAAACAGATGACATACGGACCGTCTACGGAACGGAAACGGATGCCACACGGATGCACCTGGGAAAAAAAACGGACTGTTTTTTGCAGACCACAAAAATGGATCGGTTGTGTTAATGTAGCCTTATTCTGATCAGCCGTTTATAAACAGCAGGCAGAAAAAAGTGAATAACGCCCCCCAGCGTCAGAAAATCTCCGGGGTTTCAGGGCTAGCTGAGACCCTGGAGATCATGATTCAGGATGGTTTTTCCGGTCCCTGCTCACGTGATCACAGGTATACACCGTATACCGATGATCACGTTACAGTAAATGACAGTGTAGGTAAAAAATTATTTATCTCCCATCTGGCATGAACAAACATGATAAATCTCCTCCCCGGTTCCCCGGTGTCGCCAAAGTGCCCCCCCCCTGATGCCCTCCCAGAAATCCAAGATGGCCGCGCGCACAGCCACATTCACCCTACTCCTCTGATTTCTGTCGCATGTGCCATGACACATGCGACAGAAAACTCCTCCCCAGGCCCTGCCAGGTCACCCCATATAACCCCACCGGTGTTCCCCGGTGTCCCACGGTACCTGTGCAGCATTGATCCCCCCACGGCCCTCTCCTTCCATGCACTGAGCGGCTGTCAGCTCAGCTTCCTGTGTTCAGACACAGTGAGTGGTGGTTATGCATCTGTAAGCTAAATGGGCGGCACGGTGGCTCAGTGGTTAGCACTGCAGTCTTGCAGCGCTGAGGTCCTGGGTTCAATTCCCACCAAGGACACCATCTGCAAGGAGTTCGTATGTTCTCCCCGTGTTTGCGTGGGTTTCCTCCGGGTACTCCGAGTTCCTCCCACACTCCAAAGACATACAGTACTATGGAATTAATAACGCTATATAAATGAATAAATTATTATTATTACTGCAATGCCCTGCTCATGAGGTAAGGAACATAATTGATCAGGAGAGCTATATACTACATTTCCAAATGGAGGGATTTGCTTTTATAGTTTCCCTGCTGAACGACTACCAAACATGAGAGTCCGTTATACGCCACAAGAAAACACATCTAAATAGCGAGCTCTGTTGTTAACTATTCATTCAGCTGGATAACTGGACGTAAAGGGGTATTCCATCTCCAAGATCCTATCCCCAATATATAGTAGGTGGAATAGCAATAATATCAGCAAATACCAAAATTTGGAAATGTAGAATAGTTCTCCTGATTAGGCATGCCCTTACCTCATGAGCAGGGCATTGCAGCTTTGGTAGCAACCATTGCGACATGGACTCTGCTGCTGTGGACCCGGGGAGAGTGAGTCCAGATTCATTGCACCCACACTCCTCACATGAAGGGTCTGCACTCCTAGAAAATGGGGGATACGTTCCCTGAGTGTCTCCCCCCCATATTCTAGACGGTCCAGAGTCGTCGTGGGACCCCTTTATTTTTTTTCTTACAATAAATTGGTGAAAGAGGGAATGTTTTGGGGACTGTTTTTTCAAATAAATTTCTTTTGTCGATTTTTTTTTGTTAGTACTGACAGTTTATGATGTTGGGTATCTAATAGATGCCATGACATCACAAACTGCTGGGCTTGATCTCAGGTGACTTTACAGCTAGTATGAACCCGATTTATTACCCCGTTTGCCACTGCACCAGGGCACGGGATGAGCTGGGGTTAAGCGCTAGGATTGGCGCATCTAGTGGATGCGCCACATCCGGGGTGCCTGCGGCCTGCTATTTTTAGGCTGTGAAGGCCCAATAACTATGGACCTTCCCACCCTGAGAATACCAGACCACAGCTGTCCGCTTTACCTTGGCTTGTGATCCAATTTGGGGGGGGACCCTACTTTTTTTGTGTAATTATTAATATTTATAAAATAATTATAAAAAAAGAGCCTGGGGGGACCTCCACATTGGATCCCCAACCACGGTAAAGCTGCTAGCAGTGGTTTTCAGGCTACAGCCTTTTGCTTTACCCTAGCTGGCTATCAAAAATGGGGGGACCCAACGTCATTTTTTTTAACTATTTTTTAAATAGAAAAAATTAATGGGCTTCCCTGTATTTTGATTGCCAACCAAGGTAACGGCAGGCAGATGGGGGTGGCAACCCATAGCTGTCTGCTTTATCTGCGCTGAGAATCAAAAATACCGCGGAGCGCTACGTCATTTTTTTTAAAGATTTATTTTTACAGCACTGTGATGTCCAGCAATCAAAATACAGGGAAGCCCATTTTGTTTTTAGTTATTTAAATAAATAATAAAAAAAAATATATATGGGCTCCCGCTGCATTTTTTTTTGTATTGCTAGCTAATCCAATCTAGGTAATCCAAGCAGCTACTGGCTGCTAACCCCCTCTGCTTGGTGTTACCTTCACTGGCAATGGAAAATCCAGGGAAGCATTTTTTATTTTTTTTGCCAAAAAACTACAAAAAAAGGACGTGAGCTTCGCCATATTTTTGTATGCTAACCAGATATAGCAGGCAGGTGCTGGAAGAGTTGGATACAGTGCCAGAAGATGGCGCTTCTATGAAAGTGCCATTTTCTGAGGCGGCTGCAGACTGCAATTCGCAGCAATGGGGCCCAGAAAGCTCTGGCCAACCTGTGCTGCGGATTCCAATCCCCAGCTGCCTAGTTGTACCTGGCTGTACACAAAAATGGGTCGAAGCCTACGTCATTTGTTTTCTAATTATTTCATGAAATTCATGAAATAATAAAAAAAGGGCTTCCCTTTATTTTTGGTTCCCAGCCGGGTACAAATAGGCAACTGGGGGTTGGGGGCAGCCGTACTTGCCTGCTGTACCTGGCTAGCATACAAAAATATGGCGAAGCCCACATAATTTTTTCAGGGGGCAAAAAACTTCTGCATACAGTCCTGGATGGAGTATGCTGAGCCTTGTAGTTCTGCAGCTGCTGTCTGTCTGTATGGAGAAGAGCAGACAGCAGCTGCAGAACTACAAGGCTCAGCATACTCCATCCAGGACTGTATGCAGAAGTTTTTTGCCCACCAAAAAATGACGTGGGCTTCGCCATATTTTTGTATGCTAGCCAGGTACAGCAGGCAGCCACGGGCTGCCTCCAACCCCCAGTTGCCTATTTGTACCCGGCTGGGAACCAAAAATATAGGGAAGGCCATTTTTTGTAATTATTTCACTTATTTCATGAAATAATTAAAAAACAACTGACGTGGGCTTCGCCCCATTTTTGTGTCCAGCCAGGTACAACTAGACAGCTAGGGATTGAAATCCGCAGCACAGGTTAGCCCGAGGTTTCTGGGCGCCTCTGCTGCGAATTGCAGTCCGCAGCCGCCCCAGAAAATGGCGCTTTCATAAAAGCGCCATCATCTGGCGCTGTATCCAACTCTTCCAACAGCCCTGAAGCCGGGTGGCTTGCTGGGTAATAATGAGCTAATACTAGCTTTGTTTTACTAGCTAGTATTAAGCCAGAGATTCTTAATGTCAGGCATGTTTGACCCGGCCATTAAGAATCTCCAATAAAGGGTTAAAAAAAAGACACCACACAGAGAAAAAATACTTTAAAAGAAATAAATAAACAGACACATTAGGGACTCCATCTTTATTACCCCCTGTCAGCCCTCCACGATCCATGGTCTTCTGTCTTTCTCGTTCAACAAATGCAGCTCTGCTCCATCACTGCTGCATGGGGGAAGACGCTGCTTCCCGTGCAGCCTTCACTCCGTGAGAGATCAGTGCTGCTGGCTGTTAGCGGTAACAGCGGTAACGCTAACAGACGCGTTACCATAGCAACGATGCTCCGATCATGTGATTCCCGGAGCCGCGGTTAGCGGTGATGTCACCGCTAACTGCGTTGCTATGGCAACGGTGATCTCCGTTAATGACCGGCTGTGTCAGCCGGTCTCTAACGGAACGGGGAGTCGACCGTGTGCTAGCGCATGTCGCAATGACAGGACCTAGGACAGGACATGACGTCAAAGCCATGTGACCAGTCTGTAGCCAATGAGATAATAGCCACGTGACTGGTTACATGGCTATTTTGACGACGTCACGGAAGGTCCTGTCAGTGCTGGTTATCGGGAGGACGCAGCGATCATCGGAAGGAATAGAGACAGGAGACAGAGAGCAGGACGCATCGTGGGCACCGGTAAGTGTTATGGCAATGTTTATTAACTGTATGTGTACATTTATAATGCGTTTTTATGTGTTTGTGATTGCCTCCCATTATTTCCTATTGGTTCGAGTTTGGTTCGTCGAATGTTCGCCGAACCGAACTCGAACGGGACCTCAGTTCGGCGACCCGAGCTCGAGCCGAACCGCGGCTGGTTCGCTCATCTCTACTGCTCAGTCAGAGCAGGGTGTCGCTCGGTTTTGCTATCTCTGGTGTCCAGTCTAGCGGGAGTTAATTCCTGCTGGTCTGTGAATTGCTGCTATGAACACAGGTTATGGAAGACCTATCACAGCCGCCTCTACCCTTATAAGATGGGGGAATCTGGGGTCCCATGCCAATGATAGCTCTAGCTTGCTCCAGTGACACTGGTCTTGTGCATTTGATCCAGCTTTGGTGATTTGTTGTATGCTATTTGGTGTGTGGTGGAAATATCCATGTTGTTTGTTTATTTATGCCTTGTACTTTATTTCTCCCTGAGCACGTATTATCTTTTCCTTACTGTCCTTGCTGTGAGTTTGAGCTTTGGAATCCCCTGTTTATTGCTATTTATGGGATATATTTTTTCTATCCCAGCCCTCTCCTGGATGGGGATGTGGGAGTGTTAGACCAGAGCTTTTCAGGAGTTAGGGTCAAGCTGGTGGTCCAGACCTAGCTGTCATTGGGTGTACTTCTAGAATAAGGAACAGCTTAGGGTCCCCTAGTCTGAGGGTCCGTCTAGGCACACATCCCACCAGTTACCATACTTCACACTATGACACTGTATTGCCATGCTTCATGGCTATTTTGTCTAGGCCTTGCATTGTCTGCATCTTCTTTGTCAGGAATTAAGGGTGTTTTCAAAATTAATCCCAAACAGAACTGGGATCAGAGTGCCTTTTGTACATCTCTTGCTGGCTGTATTGCCATTACTCCTGCCCATTTTGTCTAGGCCTCGCACTGCCTGCATGTTCTTTACCGCTTTGAGAGTCAAGAAATAAGCGTGTTTTAGAAATTGAACAAAATATGGCATCAGAGTCTATCCTCTACATTTGTTGCTGGCTGCATTGCCATGCCTCCTGGTCATTTTGGCTATTCCTCACACTGAATGCAAATCTTTTGCCTGTTTAAGAGTCAATTAGAATGTTCGAAAAATTAAAAAAAAAAATGAAAGTACAGACTGTCTCCTGTACATCTGTTGCTGCCTGTATTGCTATTTCTCATGTTCATTTTGCCTTGGTCTCACGCTGCCTGTGTGAGACCAAGGCAAAAGTGTGTTCCACATTAGTGATGAGCGAGCATGCTTGTAACTACTCGGTACTCGCACGAGTATCGCTGTACTCGGGCTGCTCGGCGGGGACCGAGTAATCTCGCGATACTCGTGCTGTACTCGTGGTCTTCATTTCTGCATGTTGGCGCTCTTTTGAGAGCCAGCCCTCATGCAGGGATTGGCTGGCAGACCACTGCAATGCCACAGCCCTGTTAGTTGTGGAATTGCAGTGATTGGCCGGCCTGCACAGCGTGACCGAGCCTTTATACCGGCCGGCGCGCTGTGCTCTGCTCACAGCTATCCAGACAGTCAGTGCAGGGAGAGTGTCGCTGATTCAGGGAAAGCTTTGCGGCCCTTTATAGCTTTTTCAGTTGCAGGGCTGCAAACAGTGTGACCAAAAGTCCTTCTCAGGACTATTCTAGTTGTATACAGGCAGGCAGGGTATAGCCAGGTCGGAGTACAGTAGCAGAGTCCTTCTCAGGACTATTGTTGCTATATACAGGCAGGGTATAGCCAGGTCGGAATACAGGCTAGTGACCAGAAGAGTCCTTGTCAGGACTATTGTAGCAGTATACAGGCAGGCAGGCAGGCAGGCAGGCAGGGTATATAGCCATTCCTAGTGGTGACCGTATACCAGCCTTCATCATATCTGGGGCTGGTGTACACAGTCTAAAACAGTCCAGATAGTGTCAGACTTCTCAGTAATTGTCGCTCCTAAAAACCAGTTAGGTTCTTATTGCGTCCGTGCTTGCATTTAAAAACAGCACGTGTGTGTCTGTCGGTGGCAGCGTACAGGTGCGCGTTTTGCACAAACTATTATATAACGCACAAGTCTAGTGTATAATACACGTCAGTCAGCAGTGTCTGATAGTGTCAGACTTCTCAGTAATTGTCGCTCCTAAAAACCAGTTAGGTTCTTATTGCGTCCGTGCTTGCATTTAAAAACAGCACGTGTGTGTCTGTCGGTGGCAGCGTACAGGTGCGCGTTTTGCACAAACTATTATATAACGCACAAGTCTAGTGTATAATACACGTCAGTCAGCAGTGTCTGATAGTGTCAGACTTCTCAGTAATTGTCGCTCCTAAAAACCAGTTAGGTTCTTATTGCGTCCGTGCTTGCATTTAAAAACAGCACGTGTGTGTCTGTCGGTGGCAGCGTACAGGTGCGCGTTTTGCACAAACTATTATATAACGCACAAGTCTAGTGTATAATACACGTCAGTCAGCAGTGTCTGATAGTGTCAGACTTCTCAGTAATTGTCGCTCCTAAAAACCAGTTAGGTTCTTATTGCGTCCGTGCTTGCATTTAAAAACAGCACGTGTGTGTCTGTCGGTGGCAGCGTACAGGTGCGCGTTTTGCACAAACTATTATATAACGCACAAGTCTAGTGTATAATACACGTCAGTCAGCAGTGTCTGATAGTGTCAGACTTCTCAGTAATTGTCGCTCCTAAAAACCAGTTAGGTTCTTATTGCGTCCGTGCTTGCATTTAAAAACAGCACGTGTGTGTCTGTCGGTGGCAGCGTACAGGTGCGCGTTTTGCACAAACTAATATATAACGCACAAGTCTAGTGTATAATACACGTCAGTCAGCAGTGTCTGATAGTGTCAGACTTCTCAGTAATTGTCGCTCCTAAAAACCAGTTAGGTTCTTATTGCGTCCGTGCTTGCATTTAAAAACAGCACGTGTGTGTCTGTCGGTGGCAGCGTACAGGTGCGCGTTTTGCACAAACTATTATATAACGCACAAGTCTAGTGTATAATACACGTCAGTCAGCAGTGTCTGATAGTGTCAGACTTCTCAGTAATTGTCGCTCCTAAAAACCAGTTAGGTTCTTATTGCGTCCGTGCTTGCATTTAAAAACAGCATGTGTGTGGCAGTCGGTGGCAGCGTCAGGCTCCATATTGTCCCTGGATAGAGACGTGCATGATGGCCTGTAAACATGAAGTGCCCATTGTAAGGAAGTGGGTCTATTGTAGTATAGCCCTTAGGCAGGGCAGCCAAAAATTTGGAGGCTCCACATTGTCCCTGGATAGAGATGTGCATGAGGGCCTCAAAACATTGTTCCCATTGCAAAGGAGCGGGTCTCCTGTCGTTGTAATGCCCATTCAGAAAGAATGGGCGAAAAAATTTACCACTGGGGGTATACCTGAAACAACGGCTTAACTATTGTAACGGTCACCATGATGGCGCATGAGGAGAAGGAGGAGCAGTCCAGCGATTAGCCAAAGTCCAGAAGTGTGTTACCATGGGTGAGTGGAGGTACATGGCAAATTCCCGTTACAAACTTTAAATTCCGCTGTAATTTGCTGTTGGTGTGTGTGGTGAAGTCTGGCCAAATCCAACCCTTGTTCATCTTGATCAGAGTCAGCCTGTCAGCATTTACAGTTGACAGGCGGGTGCGTTTATCTGTAATGATTCCACCTGCGGCACTAAAAACACGCTCTGACAAAACGCTAGCGGCAGGGCAGGCCAGGACTTCCAAGGCGTAGAGAGCCAATTCATGCCACGTGTCCAGCTTGGATACACATTAATTGTAAGGCACAGAGGAATGTCGGAGTACAGTTGTTTGATCTGCAAGGTACTCCTTGAGCATCTGGCCAAACTTAGGATTTCTTGTGGCACTACCCCTCACCTCAGGGGCTGTGGTATGTGAGGGGCTGAGAAAACTGTCCCACATCTTAAAGACTGTTCCCCTACCTCTGGCGGATTGGACTTGTGCCCCTCTCGGCTGTACGCCTTGGTTGTCCACTGATTCCTGACCTATGCCGCTAGCGTTTTGTGAGGGGAATGCTTTGCCTACTTCCGTGACTATGGCCTTCTGGAACTGCTGCATTTTGCCTGACCTCTCCGCCTCGGGAATAAGAGACATAAAGTTCTCCTTTTAGCGTGGGTCTAACAGTGTTACCAACCAGTAATGATTGTCGGCCAAGATGTTCTTAACGCGAGGGTCACGAGACAGGCAGCTTACCATAAAGTCAGCCATGTGTGCCAGACTCTTAACAGCCATCACTTCAGTATCCTGACCAACACGATGACTGAACATGCTGTCCTCCTCCTCCTCCTCCTCATCATCTACCCTGTCCTCTGGCCAGCCACGCTGAACCGAGGATATGACTGCATGTCATATCCTCAATTTGGCCAGAGAGTTGCTCCATGTCTTCATCCTCCTCCTCGTCATAGTCCTCCACTGCACGTTGTGATGAGACGAGGCTGGGCTGTGTGTTATCATCACCCACACCCACTACTGTTTCTTGCTCAAACTCATCGCGCTCCGCCTGCAATGCATCATGGTTGTTTTTTGAGCAGAGACCATTTTAGAAGGCAGAGAAGCGGTATGGTGACGCTAATAATGTCGTCATCGCCGCTCACCATCTTGGTGGAGTCCTCAAAGTTTTGGCGGATGGTGCATAGGTCGGACATCCATCTCCACTCCTCAGGTGTTATGTGTGGAGTTTGACCCATTTCCCCACGGCTTAGGTGATGCAGGTACTCAACAACTGCCCTCTTCTGCTCACATATCCTGACCAACTTGTGCAGAGTTGAATTCCAACGCGTGGGGACATCACACACCAGTCTGTGTGCCGGAAGATGCAAACGGCGTCTTAAGCCGGCAAGGCCGGCTGAAGCAGTAGGTGACTTTCGAAAATGTGCAGACAGGCGGCGAACTTTTACCAGCAGATCAGACAGCTCTGAGTATGACTTTAGAAACCGCTGAACCACGAGGTTGAGCACATGGGCCACACATGGAACATGTGTCAGCTGGCCTCGCCTCAAAGCCGCCACCAGGTTCCGGCCATTGTCACACACGACCTTTCCTGGCTTTAGGTTCAGAGTTGTGAGCCAGTGATCTGCCTGCTGTTTCAGAGCTGTCCACACCTCTTCTGCATTGTGGGGTTTGTCACCTATGCAGATTAGCTTCAGCACTGCCTGTTGCCGCTTCGCCGAGGCAGTGCTGCAGTGCTTCTGTGTCGCCCTGGACAAGCCAGGGGCCACAGAGCACAACACTTAAACACCCCACACTCCCTGCAGGCATATCATAGTCAAAACACAAAATCCTTGTTGCCTTCCCCAGGGGCTGTTGTCCACACCAGGGTGTGGAGCCAGGCGGTTGGTCTCCACCCACCGAGGAGGAGGGAAAACACAGGCAGTGAGAGTTAAGCTAAGGAAGTGGAAGGAGGAAAGTAGTAGAGAGGAGAAAAGTGACAGCAAAGAGCCTGAAGTTGGTCCGGGTGTGTGGCCCGGACAGGACAGCAAGGTTGGCAGGATGTGGTGACCGTCTGCAGTGGAGGCCGATTGGAGTCTGCCGTAAGGACCGTGGACGGGTGGTGACCCGGCCGTACCGGACCGGTATATAAAGAGAAGCCAGCACCATTGGCAGAGGACTTTCGGATCCCGGCAAGGCTTGGTGTCGCCGTGAATTTGCCAAATCCGTTAGTGAAGGGAACCTCAGGGTTTCCAAACAGCCAAGTCCAGATAGAAGGCAACCGTACAACCGTGAAGGGGAGACACCGCCACCGCCAAGGGCAACCGTCTCCCAGGGCCAGCGCCTGTGGGCAAAAGGGGCTCCTCCGGCCCATATTCAGGTCGGGGAGCGGGTTACCGTTGGGAAACCATCACTACCAACACTTAACTTAGGTGCAGGGAGAGACAGTCATCACTAACCTGCAGGGAGGAACAACCGCAGCCGTCCGAGTGACCCGTCCATCCAGCCACTTGTTTTACTGTGAACTGTGTCATCATCATTGGGCTGAGTGAGTACCTCCGTGCCGTGCGGCACAGCGCTGCCCCTGCGACCCTGCACCTCATCAGGCCCCGCAACCCGCCTGTCATCCATCTCTACCCCATCACCAGGCCCCGGGACAACCAACCCCCCTACCCACGGAGGGGAGAAATAACAACAAAGCTGCTCCCTGTCACAGGCTCCCGGGATCCCCGTCCAGAGCAGCGGTGGTGTCCACACAATCACCACAACCGTGGGTGGCGTCACGGACAATATCCCCAAAACCCAAACCACCCCTTTTCACTCACGGGCGAGTAGCGCCGCTCGAGTCCCCGGGATCCGGCCATCGCTCGAGCCAACGAGCAGCAGCAGCCGTAGAGCAGCGTCAGCCGGACCCGAGCATTGGGAGAGCGCACCGTCCCCTCCTCCGCCCGCGACACTTCCAGCTTGGGACTGGTGTGGAGGGTAAAGTGGATCAGGATGCGCAGGAGGAGGAGGAGGCTGAGGAGCATGACATTCCGGAGCTGTAGAGTGTGTGTGAAACCCTGACTGAGGTAGGGCCTGCAAAACTTGGTGTGTGAAGGACGTGTTCCGTCCCTCGCTCAGACTGGGTCCCAGCTTGCACAATATTAACCCAGTGTGACGTCAACGAGATGTAGCGGCCTTGCCCACATGCACTTGTCCACATGTCTGTGGTTAGGTGGACTTTGGCTGAAACAGCGTTGTTCAGGGCACGTGTGATGTTTTGTGACACGTGGTTATGCAATGCGGGGACGGCACACCGGGAGAAATAGTGGCGGCTGTGGACCGAGTAACGTGGGACAGCTGCCACCATCAGGTCGCGGAATGCTTCTGTCTCAACCAGCCTAAAAGGCAACATTTCCAGCGCAAGCAGTCGCGAAATGTTAGCATTTAGAACTGTGGCATGTGGGGTGTTGGCAGTGTATTTGCGCCTGCGTTCAAAGGTTTGCTGAATGCATAACTGAACGCTGCGCTGGGACACGGACGTGCTTGATGATGGTGTTCTTTCTGCGTAGGCAACTGCAGGTGCAGGAGTGGAGGAGGCTTGTTCGCAGGCAGCATGGACAGGGGATTGGCTCGCATGCACAACCAGCGAAGACGTAGCAGTGACATCAGCAAGCACTGCTCCTCGACTCTGTTGTACTTCCCACAAAGTCGGGTGCTTGGCTGACATGTGCCTGATCATGCTGGTGGTGGTCAGGCTGCTAGTTTTGGTACCCCTGCTGATGCTGGCATGGCAGGTGTTGCAAATGGCCTTTTTAGAATCATCTGGAGCCAACTTAAAAAACTGCCAGTGTCAGAGTTCCGGGTTTTCCAGTTTTCTTTTGAAAGAGCTTGCCCTTTGTTAACATGGAGTTTTCTGTTCTGTTGCCCTACTTCCTGTCCATCTGTTTAAAAGCCGCCCCTAAAGCTTAGTCCAGTGCCTGAGTATACTGCTTCCTGTGTGCTCCTGCCCTGCTGCTTTTGGTTCCTGATTGTTATTCGGATCCTCTTGGAAAACAACCGACACCGACTCTGGACTTCATCTGGTATCATCTAGCTGTGCCCAGACTCCGTTTGCCGTCTTTGGTCGGCACTTCTGCCCGGTTCCTTCCGTTTAATACCACTCTGGACTCACATCACGTACGGACATTTTTGGACTTACCTATTGCCCTTTTGTGTCCCGGCTGCTGCGCATTTAGGGCTTCTGGGGTGATTGCCAGACAGTCCCTGTATAGGGGTTCGCTCTTGGTGGTCTCCCTGGGGGAGTCCAGTGCGCGGTCCCGGGAATTCCCTTTTGCTCCGTCCCTGGAAGGTATTTCCTGTATTTATGTTCTACTGTGTTTTTGTTCCGTTTATGTACATATTTGCTGGTTGCATATTATAAACGTCTTGCACCAAGAACTCGTCTCTGGTTGTCATTGCCCTAACGCAATCGAAATCCTCAATACATACAATAGTATTACAGCCAGACTCGGGAAGACCTAACATTTGTGCAGGCACCTTGTGTCGTGTTGTTCCGGGGAACAGTTGCCTGACGTCTGCCTGTGGCCACCACTCTGCTTCTTACTGCCTGTTGGGATGCTACGCCTCCCTCCCCCTGTGCACTGCTGTCCTCGCTCTGCATATCCTCCTGCCAGGTTGGGTCAGTTACTGGATCATCCACCACGTCGTCTTCGTCTTCCGCACCCTGCTCCTCCTCCTGACTTCCTGACAATTGTGTCTCATCATCGTCCACCCCTTGTTGAGACACGTTGCCAACTTCGTGAGAACGTGGCTGCTCAAATATTTGGGCATCTGTACATACAATCTCGTCATGGCCCACTTCAACAGGAGCTGGCGAGAGGCCAGAATTTGTGAATGGAAACGTGAACGAACAGCTCTTCCGAGTGTCCAAGTGTGGGATCAGTAATGTCCGTGGACGTGTACTCGGCCTGGTGGTAGGAAGGAGGATCAGGTTCTGAAATGTGCGGTGCAGTATCACGGCTACTGACACTTGACCGTGTGGAAGACAGAGTGTTTGTGGTGGTGCCAATCTGACTGGAAGCATTATCCGCTATCCAACTAACAACCTGTTGACACTGGTCTTGGTTCAAGAGCGGTGTACTGCTGCGGTCCCCAAGAATTTGGGACAGGACGTGCGAGCGACTAGATGTGGCCCTTTGTTGTGGCGAAATTAGAGCTTGCACACAACCTCGGTCTCTGCCTGCACCACCATCACGTCCACTTCCTTGCTCGTTGACAACGCCCTTGCGCATTTTGCAATGCTGTGCTGATGTGTATTCACTAGACTTGTGCGTTATATCCAAGTTTTTGCAAAACTCACACAAATGCAGCGGAAAGCTGCCACCAACAGGCACACACGTGCGGTTTTTAAATGCAAGCACGGAGGCACTAAGAACCTAACAGGTCTCTATCCAGGGACAACGTGGAGCCTCCCAATTTTTGGCTGCCCTGCCTAAGGGCTATACCACAATAGACCCACTTCCTTCCAATGGGAACTTCAGGTTTACAGGCCCTCATGCACGTCTCTATCCAGGGACAACGTGGAGCCTCCCAATTTTTGGCTGCCCTGCCTAAGGGCTATACTACAATAGACCCACTTCCTTACAATGGCCACTTCAGGTTTACAGGCCAACATGCACGTCTCTATCCAGGGACAATGTGGAGCCTCCCAATTTTTGGCTGCCCTTCCTAAGGGCTATACTATAATACACCCACTTCCTGACAATGGGCACTTCAGGTTTACAGGCCCTCATGCACGTCTCTATCCAGGGACAACGTGGAGCCTCCCAATTTTTGGCTGCCCTGCCTAAGGGCTATACTACAATAGACCCACTTCCTTCCAATGGGCACTTCAGGTTTACAGGCCCTCATGCACGTCTCTATCCAGGGACAACGTGGAGCCTCCCAATTTTTGGCTGCCCTGCCTAAGGGCTATACTACAATAGACCCACTTCCTTCCAATGGGCACTTCAGGTTTACAGGCCATCATGCACGTCTCTATCCAGGGACAATGTGGAGCCTCCCAATTTTTGGCTGCCCTGCCTAAGGGCTATACTATAATACACCCACTTCCTGACAATGGGCACTTCAGGTTTACAGGCCATCATGCACGTCTCTATCCAGGGACAATGTGGAGCCTCCCAATTTTTGGCTGCCCTGCCTAAGGGCTATACTACAATAGACCCACTTCCTTACAATGGGCACTTCAGGTTTACAGGCCCTCATGCACGTCTGTATGCAGGGGCATTGGTGAACCTCACAATTTTGGACTGCCCTGGCAAAGGAAAATACTACAAAGACTCACTTCCTGGTTAGGTGGACTTTGGCTGAAACAGCGTTGTTCAGGGCACGTGTGATGTTTTGTGACACGTGGTTATGCAATGCGAGGACGGCACACCGGGAGAAATAGTGGCGGCTGTGGACCGAGTAACGTGGGACAGCTGCCACCATCAGGTCGCGGAATGCTTCTGTCTCAACCAGCCTAAAAGGCAACATTTCCAGCGCAAGCAGTCGCGAAATGTTAGCATTTAGAACTGTGGCATGTGGGGTGTTGGCAGTGTATTTGCGCCTGCGTTCAAAGGGGTCTTCCCCATGCTGTTGCCATGTCATTTGAGCACTCTTCTGAGACTTTTGTGACATTTTTAGGGTTTCTACATGCTGCCGGGGGGTCATGTCACAAAAATACTCGGGTCTCCCATAGGATAACATTGGGCTCGTTGCTCGGGCCGAGTACACGAGTATCTTGGGAGGCTCGGCCCGAGCTTCGAGCACCCGAGCTTTTTAGTACTCGCTCATCACTATTCCACATTGATCCAAAACTGGAATCAGAGTTTCTCCTGCCTTTCTGTTACTGGATAAATTGCCATGCTCTCTGAGCGACTAGGAGGGCCAAATGCCTGGTTCCACAATAATTTTTAAGGATACAGGCGCAGATGCCTCCCTCCTTGAAGCTGTCTTTGCATATTGGGAAACACCATCAGCAACCACGTCCACTTCCTTGTCCCACCGCAGTATCCAGCTTTCTCTACCCCAGGCCTTGGACTGCAGACATTAATACTCAGCCACCCACCCACATACCCAAACAATAAATGGCCACTTTTCCAGACCGCTTTCCCTGCAAATGTTTGCATTTAGGCTTGTGGACACTAATAATTTCTGCAACCTGATGGCGGTGGCCATCCCTCTGTACCTGATCCCCAGCCCTCACTTTTTCTCAAGGTGTGGCATCCCCGCCTTACACAAGTTTATGTCCCATGACATCACTTGTGCCTCCGTCATTTTAGCTAGGATTCGCAATGACTGCAGATCCTTACCAGTTTACCTATTAATACCGCTGTTATCTGCCTCCATAACTTAATATGTGGCAGTCGTACAGTAAGTGATGGGGAAGTGGACGTACTTCTGATGGCGCACGTGTGGTGCCCCTGACGCTTCAGTCGCCACAGAGGTATTGAACCTCAGCCAGAGGTGGGGTATTCCATCTCGGGTAAGGAGGAGGTCAACACCGGTTCACACAAAAGCACAGCACACTCAATTAGCAACACATCACCAACCTGGTAAGGGCGTCATTATACCCAAGCCAGACCACGGGGTGGAGTCAGCTGAGTGGGAACAGAGGTGACGTGTGGAGTTAGTCAGTTGGGATTTGGAGTTGGAGTCTAGTCGGAGGAGTGGAGGAGCAAAGACCTGAGGTCTGGAGCTCGTACTGCTCGACCCAGGCATAGATATTGGGGTCCCAGAGCCCACAGGAATTACTACACTAACCCGGGGACTTGTTCTACATATAATCAACGAGTGGTTGGACGCCGTCGCAATACGGGGACTGGTCCCCAGGCTAGAGGTGATTAAACTCACGGGCTCCTTAGTGAAACCAGCGGCTGAAGTGTCTCTAAGCACAAATGCTACCACCGCACACGAATCTACTGGAAAGTGACCCAACAAGGACCAACAGGGATAGAGCTTCACACTGCCCAACAAGGCCCATGGGCACCGGACAGAGTTCAGTGAGCGAGGGCGCAAGGTAGGAGGGCAAAGCTAGCGCAGAAGTCGACCAGGGAAGGAGCACATTTCGACCCTCGAACTACCCAGGATCGGCTAGAGCCCATCACGGTTAATCCCGGCACACCAAGGGTGGTCCGCGACTTGTGAGTACCTGGCTAAGGTGAGTAAAAAATCTATTGACTGCATCCCTGAGTCGCTCAATTATTCACCTGTGTCCGCCATTATAGACTACTACCACCATCTTCCGCCCTGTGGGCCAGCTCTACCTGTGGAGAGCTGTACGATCCAAGCTTTGTCACTATCCGCCCCAGAGGTCCCATCCCGCAGCGGTGGCATCCCACTAGCCGCATACCACAGGTGGCGTCACGAATAACCCCCATCATCCCCTACATCTTTATTAAACAACACCGCCGTGGTCATGGAGCTGGACCTGGCCACCGTGGCACCCCAGCAGAAGAACCGGCGCCTGGTAACGTGTAGCCCCAGGCCCCGGTGGGCGCGTTACACGCACAGGGCAAGATAGTTGGGGGGGTAATATTTTTTTACTATCCCAAAATTTTATGAGTCTCTCCTCTCCATCTCTTGCCTCGTTTACAATCCCTATTTTGAATTCCAGAATGTCCTTGCTACAAATCCATAGGTTGTACCAGGGTATAAGGCTGAATCTTTTTACGATTGACACAACTTGTAGTCAGAGGCCCTCGTCTTCTGTGTCTGTTGCTGCTTGTAGACTCCTTTGATTTCTAGATAGTCCTTGCAATAAGTGCATTGGCTGTACCAGGGTATGATGCTAAATCTTTTTACAATTGACACAAAATATAGTCACAGGCCCTACTCTTCTGCATCTCTTGCTGGGTGTACAATACTTCCTTTGAATTCTAGATAGTCCTTGTAATACGTTTATAGGTTGTTCCAGGATAGGAGGCTAAATGTTTTTAAAATTGACATGAAATGTAGAAACAGGTCCTCTTCTGCATCTCTTGCTGTGTGTAAAATCCTTCCTCTAAATTCTAGATAGTCCCTCTAATAAGTGCATTGGCTGTACCAGGGTAGAAGGCTGAATCTTTTGTACAATTTACACACGTAGTCATAGGCCCTCCTCTTCTGTGTCTCTTGCTACGTGTATAACAATCCATCCTTGGAATTCTAGCTAGGTCTTGCACGGAGTTTATAGCCTTTGCCAGTTTTGGAGTCAGATTGCTTGTAATATTGTACCTAAATTGAATCGGAGTCTCTCATCTACGTCTCTTGCTGGTTATATTCCAGTCTCTTCTTCTACTTTTTGGCAGTCCTTGCAATTAGTGCATAGGCTCTTCTAGTCTAGGAGTCCCACTCCTTAAAAATGGTAAAATAATATTGTCTGAGACCCTTCTCTACATGTGTTCCTGGGGGTATTGCAGTTCCTCCTTCAACGAGGGGCTGCTGAGGTCGTTGGCTTTGATTTTTTTTTTGTTCTATGGTAACGAATGTTACATCACATGAAAGCCTTATGTGTCTGTGACGCACTGGCAAAACCAGGTAGTCACAGATGGCTGTACCCCCCACCAAGGGTACAGGACTCGCCTCCTCCTTGGGCATTAACACCACACATCCCAGACATAGGAACACCAGCCATAAATCCTAGTCGCCCCCCCATGACAACCAGGACACACCAGTGGGCGGGACCAGGCGGATGGGAACACCCACCTAGGGATCTTGAGATGACCAAGGGTGGGAACCAGTCAGTTTAAGTTTGAGTCTGAGAGGAGTTGGAGTGGGGAGTGGAGAGTTGGAGGAGCAGTCGGGGGCAGGAGCTGAAGTGCAGTGTGGTCATGGTTGGAACCCTTGGACCACGGAAGAACCGACTAAGTGGCAGACGGCTTTGTAGGGCCACAGGCGATGGACATCCAGTTGCAGGAGACCTGAAGTGGACCAGGGCAGGGTTGTAGCCCGCCGGTACCGATGACGGGAATCTGGTCCGGATGCCATGCATGGGCGGGGTACCTGGACCCTAGGACGAGGCAAGCTTCAAGCCCCTTGTTAATTGACCAGAGGGACAAGGTACCAGGCCTTGTTCCTGAAGAGAGCAGCCCAGATAGAGCAGATCAGCAGCCCAACGTGGGGGACAGGGTGTCCGCCAAGAACCCATTGAAGTCCCACTGGTCAGCGTCTGCGGGCAACGGCTCCCTCTGCATCCAAAGCTGCAGGGGATCAGATTTCTCCCTTTCCAAGCGGGGTTAATCCATACACCACAAGACACAAGTGCAGGAGGAAGGGCCCCTACATTGCCAACCCATGTGCGGGACCAGCACACCCCTCCAGAGGCAAATGGCATCCGGCCTTGGTTTACAGTACAGACTCTGTGTGGATTATTCTTAATCGTGAGTATACCGGTGTCACCCGGTCCAACCTGCCGATAACGCCGCAGCCCTGCTCCTTACCCACACCTGGGCCCTGGGACTACACCTCCCCTACCCATGGAGGGGATCCCACCTTGCTGCCCTGCTCCATCAGCCCTGGGCACCCACATACCAGGCAGCGGTGGTGCCACCATCCCATCCCAGCAACCCACGGGTGGCGTCACAGACACTCTCCCCTGTAAATACTTCCCTTTTTCACTGTGTGCGAGGACGGGTGGTTGCACGAGGACGGGCGGTTGCACGAGCCCCGGGTCCGGTCACCACTCGAGCCCAGGACACGATCCCGGATCCGAGCACCACTTGAGCAGCCCCGGTTGCCGCAGCGGAGGCGGCACCCGTCCGCGACATGTCTAATATATGTTTTCAAAATTTTGTGTTTGTTGCTTATGGCAACAGTGTTCTACCCACGCAGGAAAACAAAATGGCTGAGTCTAATGCGATATTCACAGCAACTGAGAGCAGAAGAGTGATAAAATGTTTGCTTCTGCAAGGAAAGTGCATGAAGGATATTGATGGTGATATGTCGCAGACATTGGGGGATCAATGCCCTTCATATTCCACTGTTAAGAACTGGGTTGGCAAATTTAAAACGGGCCATTTCAGCACCAATGATGAGGAACTTCCTGGACGACCGAGAGTGGTTGTTGTTCTGGAGATCATCGATGCTGCGCACAACCTCATACTGGAGAATCTACAAATTTCAGCTAAAGCAATAGCAGACATCATGGTAATTTCCCATGAACATGTTTGTGTCATTATCCATGAACATTTGGACATGAGGAAGCTATCTGCAAAGTGGGTCCCCAAATGTTTGACAACAGATCAGAGAAGCATGCGAGTGAAAATTTCCCTGTCAATTTGTCAGCGTTTCCAGACTGATAAGAACTTCCTGGAATGACTGGTCCCTATGGATGAGACCTGGATTTATTTGTATGACCCTAAAAGAAGGAGCAGTCAAAAGAGTAGAGGCACTCCTCATCCACAGACGTTCAGGGTGCAAAAATCAACCACTAAGGTGATTGTGTCCGTGTTCTGGGATAAGGAGGACGTGCTGCTTGTAGACTACCTTCAAGAGGTTTCCACCATCAATGCAAGGTATTACATTGAACTTTTGGACCAATTGAAGGCAACTCTGATGTCTAAAAAGCGTGGCAAGCTGTCCAAAAGAATATTGTTCCTGCAAGACAACACCTCAGCTCACACTGCACAAGCGACCACGGCAAAACTGGCAAAGCTGGGCTTCCAGCTGGTTGACCACTCACCTAATTCACCAGATCTAGCTACCTCTGACTATCATCTGTTTCCAAACCTGAAGAAACACCTCAAGGGTACAAATTTCACACCATTTCTGATGCTATGGCTGCTATGGATTTCTGGTTTGATGCACAACTGAAATCCTTCTTTTTTCTAGGCTTACAGAACTTGGAATACCGATTTATGAAGTGTGTTGACATCAGTGGAGAGTATGTGAATAAATGTAATATAAATATAATGTTTCATCATCCTATCTCGTTTCTTTCTGGGTAAAGCCAAAGACTTATCAGCAGCCCCTCATAATTTTTGGCAGCCCATGCACTTAGTACATAGCCTTTATGAGTGTAGCAGTCCCACCAGCTAACCATTTTTGCATGAGGACCTCCTTTATGTCTAATACAGGGTACATTGGAGTCACGCTTCCTTCTAATTTTTGAAAGTTCTTGCATTGTCCGTATAGGCTTTTTGAGGTTCAGAGTCCCTCCATCACAAATTAAACAGGATGTGTCTGACTGTGTCACACACATCACATGGCCAGATAAGGTATTAAAATGTTAACATTACATTTACTGCTGACTACCAGTGTGTGTAGTTTTATTTTCTCCTACACTAGATAAGTCACACTCTGGCCCGTGGGCCAAAGTTGGCCCACAGGCCAATTTTATTTGGCCTACAATGCTATTAAGTGTGGAGGACTATGTAGGGCCATTAATCTGTTTGGAGGACTTTATGGATCACATTATTCTGTATTGAGGGCTATGTGGGCCCATTATTTTGAATAGAGGGCTATGTGGGGCACATTATTCTGCATGGATGGCAATGCTGGGAACATTATTCTGTATGGATGGCCATATGGAGCCTATAAATCTGTATGGAGGGCTTATGTGGGGCACAATATTCTGTACGGAGGGCTAAGTGAGGCACATTATTCCGTAAGGAGGACTATGTGTCGCCTGCAACTAGGTTTGTCCAAATTTTAATTTTGGCCCTCTGTGTATTTGATTTTGACATCCCGTGTCCTATACTATGTCATCTACTGTAGTCGTGGACGATGGGGAAATATGGTAAGTGATGACCCGGCTATTAAGACTATGTTCAGATGTTGCATTATACAGTCCCAGCAAAAGTGGTGAGATTTCATAAAGTTATGAGCACAATTGTTTTTTTTTGCCTGACTGGAATGGGAAACTGTTGCATTTTTGCAAGAACGCTAAGGATGTGTGCACAAAGTGCAATTTTATCGCATTCTTTTTATGCACTTCTGTCAAAAAACTGCAAGAAAAACTTTATGCCACTAAAGACAATGATAAGCCTGAAATGTAGTGTGTAACACCCGGGGTCGAGGGGTTTTCACCCGACACGTTACTGGGCTGGGGGTGCAGATCCTCTGCATCGTCACGGGCTGGCTTGGCCCGGTTTTGTGACCCTGAGACATACATGAGGGAGGGAAGGCAGTGGACAGGGGGAAGGATGGAGGATGGGGGGTACGTACCTGTGGTACGCAGCCAGGGATGGGCCGCCGCTGTTGGTACTGCTCTCCGGGGCTGATAGTGAAGGTCGCAGCTGGGATGGTGTCGCTCCCCACAGGCGGAGCGGGATTACCCCAGGGAGGATGATGGAGGACGGACGGGGGTAGTGGTAGTCCCCGTTGGTTCTGCAGCGCTGGGCAACGGCGACGGGAAATGAGAGGCAGAGGCAGGGGCTGTGTTTGTGAAGGCACCGGCAGTTAACCCCCTGCTAACCCAGGATGGATATTACTCCTGAAAAGTGGTGTAATACCCTGTAGTGCCTGAAGCTCAGGGGTGCCACATTCCCTGGTGGCAAATGGCAGCTCTCCGGGGCTGCAACATTTTACAGTGATTACCGCATTTTGTTATGCATTAAACCAAACAACATTTCTTCCCTTTTTGGGAGAAACAGCAAATAAGACATTTCAAACATTTTGACTTTTTCAGACAGGTCAGCCGATCATATCAACTTTTCAAAGTTCAGCATAGGAAAATCAAAATTAATTTTAACTTTTTCATATGCAAGAAAACATTTACTATTACTCTTTCTTTAATGCTGCTTTTGGTGGAGATGGCTGTACCAGGGAACTGGTCCCGGCCTCCTGGTTCTGAACACTCACAGGACAGCCTCTTGCAAAATGTCCCACTTTACCACAACGGCGACAGATGGGGTGTCCGTCGGCAGTATACCAATCAGGAACTTGGGACAACAGGTCCTTGCTGTGTCATCACCAGGGAAGGTCATCAGCACTGGAAGCCAGTTCAATGGATACCAGTAGCAGTTTCACCTGCTTGGACTGCACTGCATGGGTTAAGGCGGACACACACTTGATCAGTTCCTGAATCTGGAGTCGCCAATCATCGGGGCATCCTTTTCCACGGCTTGCTCTTTGGCATCCACCTTTAGCTTGGTAGTGGACACAAAATTGAGCCAAGATGGTTCACGCAGCACTCGGATGGCCCGGTCTTTGAGTTCGGTAAAGCTGAGGTTTGGATGTTGCATGGGTACGATGCGCAGCTGGATCCGGTGACTATCAGAAAGCAGCCCCTCCAGAAACTGGTCGATCAGTAGGTGATTTTCATCCCCCATCTCTGCTGGTGCTACCTGTTTGACTGTTCTCATTGCATCCTACAGATTTAAGGCATAATCCCGTATGCTCTCCTGAGCCCTTTGCTTGCATCAATAAAACCGCATATTTATCTCAGACGGTGTACGGGTATCAAAGGTTACCTTCAGCTTAGCCAAAATGTCTTTCACCATCCTCTTCTTAGTGTAGGCCAGGACCTGACCTCTATCCAGGCTGCTCCAGTTAGCTGAGCAATGAGGATATTGGCTTTCTGGTTCTCCATTAGGTGGTAGATGCTGGATACGCCATATAGTCTCTCCTTAAAATCAGACAAGGTGTAGGCTTCCACAGCATACTGTGGCAGCCAGGTTGCTCCCGGAAGGTAGGGCATGGTAAACGGGATAACCAGAGAGGTGGATACTGCAGCAGGGACAGTCTCTGCTTCCTGTTCAGCGGACATATTATTTGTGGTGTTTGCTCTCTGACTGGTTCTGCAGCGGGACTCCTGTTCGCACCCTTTTCTGTGAGTTCCGCCCCTGACGACACGCCCCCACTGTTCCTTTGCAGTTAATGGTGTCTTCTGGTTTTCTTAATATGCCCCACACAGTCCATAAACAGGAAGTTTAATAGGCACACAGTACCCGATTGTTGCATGCACGAATATCCTGTTTGTGACGCCAAATGTAACACCCTGGGGTCGAGGGTTTTTCACCCGACATGTCGCCGGGCCGGGGGTGCAGATCCTCTGCATTGTCACGGGCTGGCCTGGCCCGGTTTCGTGACCCCAAGACGTACAGGAGAGAGGGAAGGCGGTGGACGGGAGGAAGGATGGAGGATGGGGGTGGTAGTGACGGGTAGGAGAGTCTTTTATGATCGAGATGCCACCTGTGGTATGCGGCCAGGGATGGGCCGCTTATGAGGGTGCTGCTCTCTGAAGCTGATGGTGAAGGTCGCAGCCGGGATGGTGTCGCTCCCCACAGGCGGAGCAGGATTACCCCAAAGAGATTGTTGGAGGACAGACGGGGGTAGACGACAACGGCAAATGAGAGGCAGAGGCAGAGGTTGCTGTTCCAGGTCTTTTACTCACAGGTAGTTCAGGCGCTGCCCCAGAGTACCGATCTCTGCTACGATGGGCTCCAGCCGATCCCGGATAGTCGGCGGTCACCGCCGGTGCCTGTGAAAGTCTCACGAAGAGAGAGAAACACTAAACTCCTGTTGTCCATGTGAGATGTTATCCCAAGCTGTGCCCGGGAAGGTCTACTGTAGTGAGATGGTTGCGCCTACTTCTATCCCAAGGGGTGCCCACCCCCAGTGGTTGTCCTAGCGACTGGGGAAGTCCCATACTTCATGACGGCTAACTATTCTGTTTGCTCTAGTCCAACTCCCTGTGGGAAAGCACCTTAATGTTTGTGTGTCTGTTTGTGAAGGCACTGGCAGTTAACCCCCTCCTAGCCCAGGATGGATATTACCCCTGATGTGGTGTAATACCCTGTGGCACCTGAAGCCCAGGGGTGCCACATAGTGCACATGTTGAGCTTTGTTTAATTGTGGATTAGAAAATAATCTGCAGCATGTTAATTCTTTCAGCATATTTGCATGCACTATTGAAAGGAAGAAAAAACACATGCAAAAAATGCATTGGAAAAAAAATAAGGCAAAACATTTCTGTGCTGCATTTTTCCTATCAAAAGATGCAGAAATGGTGCAGAAATTTCTGCAACCAAATACTCAAAGTGCACACATACTGTGTGAATATACCCAAAGGGATGGAGCAGGCAGTTTTTCTCTCTAATTTGCCTTAGAAACATGTCATTATATAGTAAAGAATGTTACCTAGCATTTTCTGTATTAAATTCTATTTTATCATCAGTTTTGCATGTTTTATTGTCAGTCCATTAAACTGGTGCAATACGGCGGTATTTGCATCTACTTTAGTGATTTTCAAGCCCTCCTCCCTTATACCTCCTGGGGGATCTGCCAGAAAGATGCTCGACTTTCCCACAGACTTCCATTATGCTCGTTTCTTGAGACGAGCACCCGAGCATTATAAATTGCTTGGCTAGAGTAACAAACACCCAGGCATTTTAGTGCTCACCCATCACTAATTACCATATCATCAAAATAGGCAGCACTGTACTCAGTATGACCTTTTAAGAGTAGGTCCATAGCTTTCTAAAAAGAAGCTGATCCACCACGAATACCAAATGGAATATTCTTGAGCTGTTACAAAGCACTAGGCAACACAAAACCTGTTTTTTCTTTTGACTTCTCTTCAAGAGGAATTTGCTAATAACCCTTATGTAAGTCTAGGGTCAGGGGCATAACAATCCCGGTCGCAAGGATCGCAACCACGACCGGGCCCAAGAGTGCAGGGGGCCTGCTGACTCCAGCATCTGTTTCACCTGAATGTGCATCCGAGGGCACGCATGCAGCTGAAATACATCTCAGCACAGGGGCCTGTTGGGTCCTCGTGCTGAGATGTGCCAGCCACTGATTAAGGCTATGAATATTCACTGCTCCCCATGCCCATAATCCTGGTCTATATACCAGGATAGGAACATACACTAGGATGGGGCTGTAAACCAAGATGGGGACATGATGTGGCCATATATACCAGAATGGTGACAAAATGAAGCTTTATACCAGGATGGGAACATGATTAGAAAATACACCAGGATGGCGTTATATACAAGGATGGGGGCATGTTGGGACAGATACCAAAATGGGGTTAATACAAAGATGTGGCCAGGATAGTGACATATACTAGGATGGAGCTACAGTGCCTACAAGTAGTATTCAACCCCCTGCAGATTTAGCAGGTTTACACATTCGGAATTAACTTGGCATTGTGACATTTGGACTGTAGATCAGCCTGGAAGTGTGAAATGCACTGCAGCAAAAAAGAATGTTATTTCTTTTTTTATTTTTTTTTTTAAATTGTGAAAAGTTTATTCAGAGGGTCATTTATTATTCAACCCCTCAAACGACAAGAATTCTGTTTGGTTCCCCTAAAGTATTAAGAAGTATTTTAGGCACAAAGAACAATGAGCTTCACATGCTTGGATTAATTATCTTTTTTTCCAGCCTTTTCTGACTAATTAAGACCTCCCCAAACTTGTGACCAGCACTCATACTTGGTCAACATGGGAAAGACAAAGGAGCATTCCAAGGCCATCAGAGACAAGATCGTGGAGGGTCACAAGGCTGGCAAGGGGTACAAAACCCTTTCCAAGGAGTTGGGCCTACCTGTCTCCACTGTTGGGAGCATCATCCGGAAGTGGAAGGCTTATGGAACTACTGTTAGCCTTCCACGGCCTGGACAGCCTTTGAAAGTTTCCACCCGTGCCGAGGCCAGGCTTATCCGATGAGTCAAGGCTAACCCAAGGGCAACAAGGAAGGAGCTCCGGGAAGATCTCATGGCAGTGGGGACATTGGTTTCAGTCAATACCATAAGTAACGTACTCCACCGCAATGGTCTCCGTTCCAGACGAGCCCGTAAGGTACCTTTACTTTCAAAGTGTCATGTCAAGGCTCGTCTACAGTTTGCTCATGATCACTTGGAGGACTCTGAGACAGACTGGTTCAAGGTTCTCTGGTCTGATGAGACCAAGATCGAGATCTTTGGTGCCAACCACACACGTGACGTTTGGAGACTGGATGGCACTGCATACGACCCCAAGAATACCATCCCTACAGTCAAGCATGGTGGTGGCAGAATCATGCTGTGGGGCTGTTTCTCAGCCAAGGGGCCTGGCCATCTGGTCCGCATCCATGGAAAGATGGATAGCATGGCCTACCTGGAGATTTTGGCCAAGAACCTCCGCTCCTCCATCAAGGATCTTAAGATGGGTCGTCATTTCATCTTCCAAAAAGACAACGACCCAAAGCACACAGCCAAGAAAACCAAGGCCTGGTTCAAGAGGGAAAAAATCAAGGTGTTGCAGGGGCCTAGTCAGTCTCCTGACCTTAACCCAATTGAAAACTTGTGGAAGGAGCTCAAGATTAAAGTCCACATGAGACACCCAAAAAACCTAGATAACTTGGAGAAGATCTGCATGGAGGAGTGGGCCAAGATAACTCCAGAGACCTGTGCTGGCCTGATCAGGTCTTATAAAAGACGATTATTAGCTGTAATTGCAAACAAGGGTTATTCCACAAAATATTAAACCTAGGGGTTGAATAATAATTGACCCACACTTTTATGTTGAAAATTTATTAAAATTTAACTGAGCAACGTAACTTGTTGGTTTGTAAGATTTATGCATCTGTTAATAAATCCTGCTCTTGTTTGAAGTTTACAGGCTCTAACTTATTTGCATCTTATCAAACCTGCTAAATCTGCAGGGGGTTGAATACTACTTGTAGGCACTGTATATATCAGGATGGTGACATGATGAGGCCATATATACCAGGATGGAGACATTACAAAGCTATATATACCAGGATGTGGATATGATGGGGCCATATTTACCAGGATAACACCATATATACCATGATGGAGCCATATATACCAGTATTGGGACATATACTGGGATGGTGTAATGATGGGGCCATATATACCAGAATAGGGCTATGATGATGATGTGACGCCCTGGGCAAGCCAGGGGTCACAGGTCATCACACCACCACACCCTACACCCCAGTTAGGAACACCAAGGCTACCAAAATCCTTGTTGCCTTCCTCCAGGGGCTGATGTTCACACCAGGGGGTGGGCCAGGCGGTTGGCTCCGCCCACCGAGGAGTACACAGCCCTGGAGGCGGGACGAACCAGGCAGATAGGGTTTGGACAAGAAGGAGTAAACAGTGGAGTGGTAAAGAAGCTAAGTGAAGTAGAAGGAAGTGGTAGTGGTGCTAAAGAGAAAAGCTGAAGTAACAGAATAGAGTAGTAAAGCCTGAAGTTGGTCCGGCTGTGTGCCAGGACAGTGTCAGCAAGGTCAGCAGACGGCGGTGACAGTCTGGAGGGGGACTGCTCGGAGGTTGCTGGAAGGACCGCGGAAGGGTAGTGGCCCGGCGGTCTGGAGAAGTATACAAAGAACAGTCAGCACCAGGGCAGGGGCCTCTCGGACCCCGGCAAGGCTAGGAGTCGCCGTAAATTTGCCAAATCCGTCAGTGAAGGAGACGTCTGTCTCCAAACAACCAAGTCCCGATTGAAGGCAACAGTCCAACCATTGAGGAGAGACACCGCCACCGCCAGGGCACCAGTTTCTCAGGGCCAGCGCCTACGGGCAAAGTAGGGCTCCTCCGGTCCATATCCAAGCCGGGGAGCGGGTTACCGGTGGGAACCCATCGCTACCAACACAGAAACATAGGTGCAGGACAGCGTGACCGTCACCGTCACCTACTGGGGAAAGCAAGTGCAGCCGTCCGTGGGAACCGTCTTTCCAGCCGTGTGTTTTACCGAGAACTGTGTCATCGTCTCAGGCTGAGTGAGTACCACAGTGCCGCAAGGCACAGCGCTGCCCCCGCGTCCCTGCGACCACCAAGCCCTGCATCTCCCAACTCATCACTGGGCCCCGGGATCACCAACCCCTACCCACGGAGGGGCAACACAACAACTGACTGCTCCATACCATCCTTCCCGGGATCCCCAGACAGAGCAGCGGTGGTGCTAACAAATCACCACAACCGTGGGTGGCGTCACGGACAATAAACAATTCCCACACCCAAACAACCCCCTTTTCACTCACGGACGAGGAGCGCCGCTCGAGTCCCCGGGATCCGGCCCATCGCTCGAGCCACCGAGCAGCGGCGGCAGCAGGCCGCAAGTGCCAGCCGGACCCGAGCAGCAGAAGGGAGAGCGCGGCGTCCCCTCCTCCGCCCGCGACAATGACATACACCGGGATGGGGCCATGATGGGGACATATATACAAGGATAGGACATGATGGGGAAATACTGTATATACCAGCATATAGTCATAATTGGGTGATACACAAGTATGGGGGACATATTTACCAGGAGGTAGCACAGGTTGGGGGGAGATTAGTACAGGACAGGGGGGTCATTACTACACAATTAAGTAGATGGGGGAAACTCGTGTGTCTTTACAGGATTTCGAATGCTACAATGGCCTAAATGGGGAGGCCCGAATCGAACTTTGCACCAGACCCATCGTACTCTAGTTATGCCACTGTCTAGGGCGTAAAGCCACTGTCTACATTAAAAATAATGTAGCATTTATCATATGCCAAATAAGGTGAGTGTAATTGTTTCACTCAATTATAGTGGAAAAGGAATGTGTTGATATGCTCCCAATGATATCCAGAGTTTGCTGCTGCTGCATTAGCTACAGGAGTTTGATAAAGTGAAGCTCCGCAGACAAGGCAGAAGTAAAAGATGTAGATTCCGGAACTAGTACTCTCCCTGTGTGTGAGGATTAATCCAAGGAAGTTGCATCCCTCCAGTAAAAGGATTATATTTCCAACTGAAGTGAGAAGTAAAATATGGTTAAAATACTTAATACATGAAAGCCTTCACAAAGAAGCTGTCAGACTAGGAAAAGTCATGCACCACTACCAGGATTACAAACATGAAAAAAGAAAACACATTATGGCTAGATGTGAATGGCCTCGTCCAAAGGAAATGAATTGAGCAAGGCTGCGCATGTCTAGTCGGATTGTGGTCGTAAGTATGTGACTGCTCGGTCTCAATGACAGCACCAGAGAATTCTTACAGAGTGTACTTTGTGCAATGTAAAGATTCACAAGTCTGCAGCCACATAGAGTCAGTGCAGACTTTTGTGCTAAACCTAGGCAACTCCTTTAACCCCTTCAGCCCCCGGGCACTTTCCGTTTTTGTTTTTTGCTCCTTTTCTTCCGAGAGCCGTAACCTTTTTATTATTCCGTCAATCTTGCCATATGAGGGCTTGTTTTTTGCGGGACGAGTTGTACTTTCAAATGAAACCATAGGTTTTACCATATATTGTACTGGAAAACAACAAAAAAATTCCAAGTGTGGAAAAACTGCAAAAAAAGTGTGATCGCACAATAGTTTTTGGGATGTTTTATTCACCGTGTTCACTATATGGTAAAACTGATGTGTGGGTATGATGCCTCAGGTTGGTGCGAGTTTGTAGACACCAAACATGTATAGGTTTACTTGTATCTAAGGGGTTAAAAAAAATTCACAAGTTTGTCCAATAAAAGTGGCGCACATTTTGCGCCATTTTACGAAACACGTAGCGTTCTTATTTTTTGGGATCAATGGCTCAGTAATGGCTTATTTTTTGCGTCTCGAGCTGACGTTTATAATGGTACAATGTTTGCGCAGATGCTACGTTTTAATCGCCTGTTATTGCATTTTGCGTAAAACTTGCGGCGACCAAAAAACGTAATTTTGGCATTTGGAATTTTTTTGCCACTACACCGTTTACCAATCAGTTCCATTGATTTTATATTTTGATAGATCGGGCATTTCTGAACGCAGCGATACCAAATATGTGTATATTTATTTATTTTTTAATCCTTTAATTTTCAATGGGGGGAAAGGGGGGTGATTTGAACTTTTAGGTTTTTTTATTTTTTTATTTTTTAAAACTTTTTTTTTTACTTTTTTTTTAATTTTACTAGTCCCCCTAGGGGGCTATAGCGATCAGCAATCCGATCGCTATTATCTATCTGCTGATCACAGCTATACAGCTGTAAACAGCAGATTCAGTCACTTTGTTTTTCCCTCTGCTCTCGGCCGAGGGAAAATGAAAGTGAAACATCATAGCTGGAGGCGTCATCACATGACCCTGTGCTACAATGGCAACCACCGTTAGTCACGTGATAATGCACGTGACTTCCGGTGGGGGCGGCGGTAAGTAAAAAACATGGCCGTGTGCATTTAGATCTTGCTGCCAGACTTTGGCAGCAAGATTTAAGGGGTTAATGGCCACGGGTGGATTCCACCCGCGGCTAGCAGGCACACATGTCAGCTGTTGAAAACAGCTGATATGTGTGCCGACCGCCGCCGCCTGCCCGCGGCAGGGGGCGGGGCTTAACGGGACACGATCCTGGACGGATAGATCCGTCCAAGGTCATGAAGGGGTTAAGGCATGCAGCATGTGTTGTAGTTTGAAAGTAAAACTCACAGAGAGAAATATCATAGAAAAGTATTTAGACAATTAATTTGTTAAAACTAAATTGTTGCCTTTGTCATTAAAAAGAGAACTTGAGATGAGATTCATACTGTCACAACCATAAGCCACATGAATCAGACACTGGCTGTATTCTTGAACCTGAGTATGTTTTACAGAGAAAACATTAGTTGAGAATTTGGCCAGTGACCATGCTAGTGGTCTAGTCCAAGCCCTGGCATCTTCTACGCTTCCCACTCCTCTACACTAATAGGACTCTTCGTGTGGGAGTGTGTGGGAGAGAGGTCATGGGGAGTGGGGCGAGGAGAGCCACTGTTGACCTGCTTTGGATTGGTCATCTAAGAAGTTTGATCTCCCGCCTTCTTTGTTTTAAAATTGAGTAAAATATACTCGGTTGCAGTGATGCAGCCAGTGTTTGACTCATGGTGCCCACGGATCAGGCAGGACAAGTGTCATGTCATGCTTAACGTAATAAAGGTTTACAATTGCTACATCGTTTTAGTTACTACGCTTTGAATGACACAGTGCAAAGGACTGACTTTTACAAACATCATAATGCGACAAGAGGTGACAGCAATAGATGCAGAAATTGATAGATTTTCACTATCCCATGTGGACAATCACTTACGCTCGTCTCCGGGGAATCTTTCCCTTGTATTTCTACAATAATAAATCAGAGAAGAGGGTCCTGGCTTCAGCCCAAACCTTTATGTGCTAATTATGATGTGTCCCACATACAGCTACTTCAATGTCACCACTATATACACAGTTTAATCATAACTCAGGTTTTGTTAAACACCATAAAAACATTGTGTACTTCTCTCTCCAGTTACAAAAGAGTTTAATGTGATTTAGGATCAACTGATGCACGGTGAATGGATGGCAGCAGGAAAACACAGCTGCCTCCTCCTTTCTCAGTAATATGTGACCGAAGATTAAATTGGCAATTGTCTTTTGCTGCTATGGTTACAAGTCTTAATTTTTCTTTGGCATCATTTACAATTTTCTAAATTTGGGACAGATTGAATGTAATTTTTGCCATTGACTTTTTATTTTTATTACTATAGTTAATATATTTTAGGAAAAATATTTAATTGTCATAAAGATAAACTGCAGGTAAAATATGTATTGAACAAGTCATCGGTTTTCTAAGTAAATATATTTCTAATTATATTGATGGGAATTTCTCAACAGATGTCAGGAACAATCCATCCAATCCAAATAGACAAAGAAATCAAATCGTAGATGCCCATGGATTAGTGATGTAATAATGCAAAAGTATTGACTACTCATACTGAAAGTTATTTCATACTTCATTTAAAAGCCTTTGTTGATGATGACAGCTTTAAGATGCTTACTGTATGGAGAAACTAGTCCCATGCATTGCTCAAGTGTGATTTTGGACCATTCTTCCACATAAACACTCAAATCCGGAAGGAAGGTTCTGTGGCCTCCTTCTATGAACTCTGAGCTTCAGTTCCTTCCATAAATTTTCTATTAGTTTCAGGTTAGGTGATTGGCTGGGCCATTGTAGCAGCTTTATTTTTTTTCTCTGAAACCAATTGAGACCTTCCTTGGCTGTGTGTTTGGGATCATTGTCTTACTAAAATGTCCAGCCTCATTTCATCTTCATCATCCTGGTAGATGGCAGCAGATGTTTATCAAGATTGTTACATCTTACCATTCATACATCCTTCAATCACGTGAAGTTTGCTAATGCCATATGTTGAAAAGCACCCCCACACCATGATGTTCCAACCTCCAAACCTCACTGCTGGTGTTTTGTGAGTGTTCTTTGCCTCTTGCCCAACAAACATGGAGTGTCTTATGGCATCCAAAGAGTTATTTTGGTCTCATCTGAGCAGACTATAGTCTCCCAGTATTTTACAGGCTTCTCTACATTTTGTTGAGCAAATTTTAAACGTGCTTAAATATGCTATTTTTCCAGCAATGGAGTCTTGCATGGTGAGCGTGCGTACAAGCCATGGAGGTTTGGTGCATTGCTTGTTTTCTTTTGGTATAGATAAAAAGTTACAAAAAGCCCACAACAGGGCATTACCCAGACAGTATATGTTGTACATAGTATGGTATTGATCACATTGCTGGGTTGTGTCAGGGACAATTCCTATGGTATCAAAACAAAATTCCAAACAAGCATGCTATGGTAAAAGACATGCAAAATAATTAAGATGATATATACAGAGCATAACTCCAGAACAATTGATGAAATGCAGGAGAAAATGGAGTAAAAAATGCACATTAGTAAACAATGTTCAATACAAAATTACACATTTTCATTAATAACAATATTAAAATGAGAATCCACAACCATAGAACAACCAATGTCCATATTTAACAATAAGTGATCTGTATATACTGTAGAAATACATAGATAAGGCAAAGGACGCCAATAAAATAAACGGACCAGAAATACAGTCAGATGGTAATGACAATACCCCACGTAGAGAATAAAAGCGGGAAAATCTGATCAAAGGTCAGAAATTAATGTAGGTACACCAAAACATTACAGCAGCAAACCTTAACTAGCATCATGGAGGTTCAAGTAAATGGACAATATGACCAAATAACCATCTGTGATTAATCAAATATGACCAAGTAAATGCAGAGACCTCTGTGCATGCTAACCAATTAGGTATAAATATGTCGCAGTGTACAAAAAATAGCTGACCATGATCAGATATACATCACCCATATACTCACAGTAGATTAGTAAAACTGCTCCTTGTTCAACAATATCGCTTTTTCATGCGTCAGGATTCGAAGGCTTGAGCCTGTGCTTTGTGCTTAGCTTTCTTTTCCGCCGAGCTACAGTGGGTTCAACTCTCTCCCAATGTTTATTGCTTTGTTATTCTTGTTTTAGTATTTTTAAGTTAGGCGGTGTTTCCATTTGTTTATTTGTCTGCAAATCACCTTTCGAGAGTAGCTATATACAGTGCTGGCCAAAAGTATTGGCACCCCTGCAATTCTGTCAGATAATACTCAGTTTCTTCTTGAAAATGATTGCAATCATAAATTATTTGGTATTATTATCTTTATTTAATTTGTCTTCAATGAAAAAAAAAAAATTGTCATAAAGCCAAATTGGATATAATTCCACACCAAACATAAAAAACGGGGTGGACAAAAGTATTGGTACTGTTTGAAAAATCATGTGATGCTTCTCTAAGTTGTGTAATTAACAGCACCTGTAACTTACCTGTAGCACCTAACAGGTGTTGGCAATAACTAAATCACATTTGCAGCCAGTTGACATGGATTAAGGTTGACTCAACCTCTGTCCTGTGTCCTTGTGTGTACCGCATTGAGCATGGAGAAAAAAAAGAAGACCAAAGAACTGTCTGAGGACTTGAGAATCCAAATTGTGAGGAAGCATGAGCAATCTCAAGGCTACAAGTCCATCTCCAAAGACCTGAAAGTTCCTGTGTCTACGGTGCGCAGTGTCATCAAGAAGTTTAAAGCCCATGGCACTGTGGCTAACCTCCCTAGATGTGGAAGGAAAAGAAAAATTGACGAGAGATTTCAACGCAAGATTGTGCGGATGGTGGATAAAGAACCTCGACTAACATCCAAACAAGTTCAATCTGCCCTGCAGTCCGAGGGTACAACAGTGTCAACCCGATCTATCCGTCGGCGTCTGAATGAAAAGGGACTGTATGGTAGGATACCCAGGAAGACCCAACTTCTTACCCCGAGACATAAAAAAGCCAGGCTGGAGTTTGCCAAAACTTACCTGAGAGAACCTAAATTGTTTTGGAAAAATGTTCTCTGGTCAGATGAGACAAAAGTAGAGCTTTTTGGGAAAAGCCATCAACATAGAGTTTACAGGAAAAAAAAAGAGGCATTCAAAGAAAAGAACACGGTCCCTACAGTCAAACATGGCGAAGGTTCCCTGATGTTTTGGGGTTGCTTTGCTGCCTCTGGCACTGGACTGCTTGACCGTGTGCATGGTATTATGAAGTCTGAAGACTACCAACAAATTTTGCAGCCTAATGTAGGGCCCAGTGTGAGAAAGCTGGGTCTTCCTCAGAGGTCATGGGTCTTCCAGAAGGACAATGACCCAAAACACACTTCAAAAAGCACTAGAAAATGATTTGATAGAAAGCACTGGAGACTACTAAAGTGGCCAGCAATGAGTCCAGACCTGAATCCCATAGAACACCTGTGGAGAGATCTCAAAATGGCAGTTTGGAGAAGGCACCCTTCAAATCTCAGGGACCTGGAGCAGTTTGCCAAAGAAGAATGGTCTAAAATTCCAGGAGAGCATTGTAAGAAACTCATTGATGGTTACCGGAAGTGGTTGTTCGCAGTTATTTTGGCTAAAGGTTGTGCAACCAAGTATTAGGCTAAGGGTGTTAATACTATTGTCTGGCCCATTTTTGGAGTTTTGTGTGAAATGATCAATGATTTGATTTTTGTTTCATTCTCTTTTGTGTTTTTTCATTACAAGCAAAATAAATGAAGATAATAATACCAAAGAATTTGTGATTGCAATCATTTTCAAGAAGAAACTGAGTATTATCTGACAGAATTGCAGGGGTGCTAATACTTTTGGCCAGCACTGTATACCTTCCCATAGCTTCTCCTTCCAGCTGGTGATATTCTTATTTGAATGTCCAGCCTTTCTGCCATTTGTTTATGCCAGTCATTGAGAGACCAGCTAGGGTCAATTTCTCTGTTAGTGACATGTTCAATTCATATTTCACCCAATGTATAACATTTAAAAGATTTCTTGGCTAATCTAAAAGTACGCTGTGTGCACAATTATTTGGCGATTTGTATTTTTGATGACTAATTATATTATTGCACAACTACAGTACTATCAGTCAATCTAAAATGTTAATAAACCTAAATCCTGAGTAATTAAGAAAATAAAAGTGAGGTTTTCTTTTTTAGTATAGTATCTATGTGTGGAGAATTATTGGGAACTATAAGTGTGCAGAATTATTATGGAACTAAATGAAAAGCCTACTATTTCCCATCTCAATTGTTTATTTTCATCTGTTGTAGCGCCACCACCGGCATACCTGCCCTAACCCCCTCCCCCAGCAAAAAGGTGGCACACTCACCCTCCCAGACCCTCAGTGGTGGTTGCTCTGTCCCCTGCCCTTGCTGCCAAGGCCTGCTCACATCACACAGGTCTTCTGGGAGCACAATTAGAATGTGCGTGTATTCTTAAAGGGCCAGTGCACCCTAACCCAGAAGGTATTTAAGGCACCCTCCCCTTCTGGGAGATACCTGGGCATTGTAGTATAAAAATATACAGGCATTGCTAGTTGTTCAGGTGCCTTACCTATGTGCTGCTGCTGTGTTATTCACCTGATCCGTTACAGTCCTAGAAAGTTGGGAAACTTCCAAGCGTAGGTTCTGTATAATAGGCTACCCTAGGTGAAAGCAAGTCCTCTTCACTGTTCTCCATATACGTGTAGGTATCATGTGGCAACACCCGGTTCACCAAGACAGCCCTTCTGGACTCTGGGTCTGCCGGGAACTTCATTTAGCAGGCAAAAGTGGATCATTACCGGATTCCCATTCATTGATTTCAAGTTCCCATAGCAATGTCAACTGTGGATGGAAAGTCTTTGACTGAGGATATCCAGATCATCACAGAGCAACTTGAACTTCAGATAGCAATGCTAAATATGGAGAAAATCACTTTCCACGTGCTACCTGGGATGTTGCACGCCCTGCTATTAGCTCTACCATGGCTTCAGAGATATGAGCCTGCCTTGGACTGGAAATCTGGGGGAGTGCTTAGATGGAGTCAGTCCTGTAATAAAAATGTCTTGTTTCAGTTCTACTTACATGCCCTTCTGTGATGTCCATGAATCTTCTAGGTCTGCCATCTGCCTACTGAGCGTACACTGATGTCTTTGATAAGAAGGCTCAGACTCTTCCACCACATTGGCTGCATGCTTGCCCAATCAATCTTCTTCCTGGTTCTTCACCTTCCCATGGTCAAATTTATCCTCTGTCAGAGGTGGAGACCCTACCCATGTCTGAATAAGTCATTCAGAAGTCCTCCTCATTGGCCAGAGCCATGGTCTTCTTTGTAAAGAAAAAGGATGGATATCCGCCACTCTTCATCTATATCTATAGAAGCCTCAAACAAATCACGATTAAGAATAAATATCCACTACCGCTCATACCAGAATTGATTGACTATCGTGGTTTAGGATCTTCTCAAAATTCGAACTCTGGGGTGCGTAAAATCTTGTCCATATACATTCAGGTAACAAATGGAAAACTGCCTTCAATACCCATGACGGCCACTAGGAGCATTGAGTAATACCATTTGGGCTCAGCAATGCTCCGGCGGTCTTGTCGGATCTTGTCAATGATATCTTCCAGGATCTTCTCAATTCATGCTTGGTGATGTACCTTGACTACATTCTGGTGTTCTCTCCTGATCTGCCTATACACAGGAGCAATATTCTTCAGGTACTACAGAGATTGACGGTGAATCAAATATACACTAAATTCAAGAATTGCCGCTTTTCATGGACTTTCCTTCCCTTCATGGGCTACATAATCTTTGACACTGGCCTAAAGATGGACCCAGAGAAGGTGTTAGCACTTGTAAAGTGGTCCTGTCCTGATGGATTGAAGGCAATTTAATGGTTCCTGGTTTTCACCAATTAATACCGCAAATTCATGCTGCAATTCTCATCTACCTATCTCGGCCCTAACCCTTAGGGAGCAAATCCTAAGTTGTGGACTCTTCAAGCTGAGAGTGCTGTCTCCTTAAAGTAGGCCTTCTGGTCAGCTTTGACGCTGCATAGACCAGAGATAAACTGACAATTTTTCTCAAAGGTGGTTGCAACATCCTCTGGGGCTGAAGCCGACCTCATGCAGAAATCAGTTTCTGGTAAGATGATAACCTGTGGTTTCTTTTCCAGGGACGTTTCTGCTTCTGAGCGTTAAATACTTGATTGGTGACCAAGAATTGTTGTTGATCAAGATGGCTCTAGAGAAGTGGCAATACCTACTGGAGGGAGCTGTGCATCCTAAATCGATCACAAAAACGTGGCCTATTTACAGTCAGCTCAGAGACTGAATCTGCTTCAAGCCCAGTGGTCACTGTCCTTTGCCCACTTTGATTGCAATCTCCATTTCCAGCCTGCCGAAAAAAAACGTTAAGATGGATGAACTTTGCAAACCTGGAGGATGAATCTCAAAAATGCTCACAGTATCTCCAGTACACATGTCTTGGGTGCCTCCTGGTAAGACATTCATCCCAAAAACTGACAGGATATTCTTTAATGAGGCCATTCACGCTAGAGAGAATAAGGGGTACTTTACACGCTGCGACATCGCTAGCAATTGCTAGCACGCACATACCTGTTCAGCGACATTGCTGTGACTGCGGAACAATCCCTCCCTCAAGGGGGAGGCGCGTTCGGCGTCACCGCGACGTCACCACGACGTCACTAAGCGGCCGGCCAATAGAAGTGGAGGGTCGGAGATGAGCGGGACGTAACATCCCACCCACCTCCTTCCTTCCTCATTGCCGGTGGACGCAGGTAAGGAGATGTTCGTCGCTCCTGCGGTGTCACACATACCGATGTGTGATGCCGCAGGAACGACGAACAACATCATACCGGCAGCAGCAACGATATTAAGGAAATGAGCGACGTGTCAATGATCATTTTTGAACGATTTTGCAATCGTTGATCGTCGCTCTTTAGTGTTACACGCTCCGATGTCGCTACCGGCGCCGGATGTGCGTCACTAACGGCGTGACCCCGACGATATATCGGTAGCGAGGTCGCAGCGTTTAAAGTACCCCTAAGATTACTCAACAGGTCTCCCGGAACTATTGGTGGCCAACGTTACGTCAAAACATTGTGGAGTTTGTCTCGGCCTGTTCCTCCTGTTTCCACAAAAAGACCCTAAGAACCTTCCTGCTGGGCGATTACTTCTCTTGCCAGTGCTGTCCACTACCTCAAAAAACATATTGATGGACTTCATCACTGACCTGCTGAGGTCCTCTGGTTGCTCTGTCATCTAGGTTGTAGCAGATAGGTTCTCTAAGATGGCCCATTTCCCTCCACTGTCTGCTTTACCTTCTGCCCCAGTGCTTGCTGATCACTTTATCCAGCATATCTTCCACCTGCATGGCTTTCCTCTCCACATTGTGTCTGACAGAGCATTCAGTTCACAGCTTGGTTCTGGAGAACTACCGGTAAACTGCTGGATGTTACCTTGGACGTCTCATCGGTCTACCATTCGCAGTCCAATGGCCAAGTGGAGTGAGTGAAAAAAATCTTGATGAATTTCTTCCAGCACTTCATCAACGAGCACCACAGCAACTGCATCAAGCTTCTTCCATGGGCTGAGTTCTCTTACAATAAACACGTGAGTGAGCCTCTGCTAACTTTCCATTGCGCATAGTGTATGGACAGCAGCCCAAAATCTCGTTCCCTGTGGCTACCAGCTGTGGCTGATGCTCTCCTCAAGAATGTCTCCAAGATCTAGGCGGAGACCAGATCCTCTGTGGAGCAATCCTTCATCCGAATAGAGACATGCACAGAAGCCTGGATCCTCCTTCATTTTGACCTGGAGAAAAGGTATGGCTCTCTTCTAAATATGTCAGCCTCAAGGAACCATCCTACAAGCTGGGTCCCTAGTTTAATGGTCCATTCAAGTTGCTCCAGCAGATTAATGCTGTGTCATATAAACTGAAGCTCCGGGCCTACTTGTGTATCCCTAACTCATTTCATGAGTCTCTCCTCAACCTGTTGTCTTGAGCCACTATTTCAATAACCCTGGAACCCTGCCTTCATCAGTCAGTGCAAAAGACATTTTGTTTGCCAAGGTTATCACAGTTTGGTTGGACATTGTTCTAAGGAAAGTGTGGCATGAGGTACAATCTGAGGTAGCTGTGATTCAGAATTTCTGTTCTCATTTCTCAGTTCTCATTTCTCTTGGGATAAGGTGAGCTGGCGTTTGCTCACTAGACCTTTGACTAACAGAAATTCCCATACATACACCTCCAACATCCCGCCTATTCCCCCTTCCACGACAACCTTGTAAGGATTTACCACTCATGGTTAATGTAGCCTTCCTCTATGAAACAGATGTTTCACAACCCTACGCCCACACCTGTCACACACCTGACACAAAAGATAAACTATTAATTTCCTGCCTGAGTTGGCAATATTGTGAAGGCACTAAAAAGTACCACTACCTACAAATGTGGTTTACTGTGTAATTTGGAGCAGATTTGTTAAAGTGTCAAGAAGACATTTTTAGCTTGTTCAATAGTAAATTTTAAGCAGGCACCACTAACAATACCTATACATGTATTTCACTGCATAATTTAGAGCTGGCAATTTAAGTTGCAAAGAAACACTTTTTTGGATATTTCCTTAACACCTTTTTTAGGCCAGGCACTAACAAGCAACAATACCTCTAACTCTGCTAGCAGAATTTTGACCAGGCAATGTAAATTGGCAAGAAACACTGTTTAGATACTTCCCTAGCAACTTTTTCATGGCTAGCTACCAATACTTAATAAATGTGTTTGTGTCATTTTCAGCAGGTAATTACAATTGCCAAGAACCACTTTTTAGATGCTTCCCTAGCAAAATTTTTAGGCCAGGCACTAAGAAGTAATAATGCCTATAACTGTGTTTGCAGAATTTTGACTAGGCAATTAAAATTGCCAAGAACCACTTTTTAGATACTAACTTGCTATTTTTTTAGGCCAGGCACTAACAAGTAACAAGACCTATGACTATGTCTGTATATGTTTCAGCAGCCAGTAATACATTGCAATACTTATTTACATGCTTCACTGGCAACACTTTAGCAGGCACTACAAGTACCAATCCCTATTTGGATCATGAAAAGTTCCTATTTGTTGCACACACACATACACCTTTCCCTACATTGCACATCCCTATTGTAAACAATCGCTCACCTATCTATCTGAACTACCTAGCATTAAACCACTAGCTAAGCTCACCTACCCTGCATGTCCCTGTTGTAAACTATCGCTCTTCTATCTATCTGAACCAGCTAGCATTAAACCCCTAGCTAAGCTCACCATCTAGCAGCACCAGTGGCAGCAGCTTCTCTAACATTTCCCATGCACAAAATGACATCGGGGCAACATATCTGCAATTTATATGCACACGGACATGTGATTTAGGCAGCCAATCACAGAAGCCCTTCCATCTGAACCTTGTGGATGTTTGTTGTACCGTGATTGGATGCAGCAACATCCACAAATAAAGTTAAAGAAAAAAAGGGTAACACATGCGTCCGGGTTCTCCTGGCCAGAGTCCCACCTCCTGAACTGATTTTACACATCCTCACATCAAACAGCACCACAATCCTAGCCAAAAGCAGAAAAGGCTATTCAAAAAGCATTTCTGGAAAAGTGGCCAGCATTCAGGGGCAGAAAACGAACAAAAACGAACATTACCAACTTTTTGGGAGGGAATCGGGGTAACCAAGCCCGAACAAACATGCTAAGGCTTGTACCGAATTTGAAATTGGCGAACCTTTACCGAAAAGGAAGAGCCGGGCAAAGTAAAAGAATAGATGCATCTGATAGATGCACCACTTATGGGGTGACTATGGGTTGCTATTTTTAGGCTGAGGTGGTCCAAATAACCATGGCTCTTCCCAGCCTGATAATACCAGCTTCCATGTGTCTGCTTTGTCTTGGTGGGTTATAAAAAATAGAGGGGACTCCATGTCATTATTAAAAAAAAAATATTTCCTATCAACATTTGCTTGCAGGGCAATTATCCTGCTCTAAAGGGTACTTTACACTCTGCGATATCGGTATCGATATCGCTAGCGAGCGACCTGCCCCGTCGGTTGTGCGACATGGGCAAATCACTTCCCATGGCACACAACATTGCTTACACCCGTCACACGGACTTACCTTCCCTGCGACGTCGCCCTGGCCAGCGAACCGCCTCCTTTATAAGGGGGCGGTTCGTGCGGCGTCACAGCGACGTCACATGGCAGCCGTCCAATAGAAGCGGAGGGGAGGAGATGAGCGGGCGGAAGATGCCTCCTTCCTTCCTTCTTTTTTGGTGGACGCAGGTAGGAGATGTTCGTCGTTCCTGCGGTGTCACACACAGCGATGTGTGCTGCCGCAGGAACGACGAACAACATTGTACATGCAGCAGCAACGATATTATGAAAAGGAGCGACGTGTCAACGATCAACGGTTTTTGACGTTTTTGCGATCGTTGATCGTTGCTCCTTGATGTCACAAGCTGCGATGTCGCTAACAGCGCCGGATGTGCGTCACTAACGACGTGACCCCGACGATATATTGTTAGCAATGTCACAGTGTGTAAAGCACCCTTTACCCTCATTTTGCTACTTTTTGCAGCCCCCTAGCCCTACTATGACCATTTTACAGCCATTTTAGAGCACCAAAGTTTGGGTTCCCATTGACTTATATGAGCTTTGGGGTCTGGGGTCAAGTTCGGGTCAAGTCCATGTCCCAAACCAAACTTTTACCTAAAGTTTTTATGAACCTGGTGAACCTGAACATCCAAGGATCCAGTCATCCCTAATGGGCCTGTTTATATTAATGCCCATTTCAGAATTACAGGACATAATGAGATACAGCTAATGATACTTGATATGCCGTAGCTAAAACAGATGAACTTTGGTTTGGGCAACTTCCTGTTTGCTCGGCTGCCTGCGTTTCAACAAACTTTATTGATACATGAGATATTTTATTTTATGAGGTTTTTGTGTTTATGCTGTGTAAACATATTGAAAGAGCATGTCCATTTTTTTTCCTGTGGATTTTCTACATCTAAAGGTCGTCTATGGGGAAATTCTGCACAGAAAATGCACCATACCCAAAAGTGAAATTGACATGCTGTGGTTTAGAATAAAGCTTCACAGGTGAGTTTATGCAGCATAAAAATGAAGAACAGTGGACATGAGATTTCCATAAATCCCACGCACTTTGTTTGTACTGTAAAACGCTGCCTTTTTGATACAGTGAAAACACAGCGTGAAAAATGTGAGAAATGCTCTTCGTGAGCACATACCTGTAAGCTGTAGAGTTCAGGTCACAAGATCCACGGCCAATCCATATATTCTGTCAGTACCCAGACTATGATGCATGGATGTGAGACTCCGTTCCGGTGTACGGGGAAAACACGGAAAGCTGTGTGCATGCGATGAGTGTATGCGCAGTACAGGAAGGGAATGAGCTACCCGGAAGCCATTTGCCGCCATGACAACGAGTCACCGTAAGTATGAAACTCTCACATATTTCTTGTTTTGTTTATTTTCCCTTTAATTCCCGAATCCGTATCATGCACCCGGAATCCCGTGCCCGGGACCGGCACCCGGGCATCTTTGAAACCGCACGGATCCGGACTTTTCATGTCCAGATCCATTCAGCCCTATTTTTGGGATATTTTATTCCTCCTGTTTACTATATTGTAAAACTGATGTGTCAGTGCGATGCCTCAGGTTGGTATGAGTTCATAGACATAAAACATGTATAGGTTTGCTTTTATCTAAAGGGTTAAAAAGTTCACAAGTTTGTCCAAAAAATGACGCACTTTTATTGCCATTTTCTGTGATCCGTAGCGTTATCATTTTCGGGATCTATGGCTCAGTGTTGGCTTATTTTTTGTGTCTCAAGTTTTTGTTTTTAACGGTACTATTTTTGATCAGGTGCTACATTTTGATCGCCTGTTATCGCATCTTGCGCAAAATATGCAGCGAGCAAAAAACATAATTTTGGCGTTTGGAATTTTTTTTGCCTCTATGCCGTTTACCAATCAGATTAATTGATTTCATATTTTGATAGATCGGGCATTTCTGAACCTGGTGGTACTAAATGTGTGTATATGTTTATTTTTTTAACTCTTTAATTTTCAGTGGGGAAAATGGGGGGGTGATTTGAACTTTTTTTTTTTTTTTTTAAATTTTTTAAAACTTTTTTTTTAACTTTTTTTTATTTTACTAGTCCCCCTAGGGGGCTATAAGGATCAGCAATCTGATCGCTTGTTCCTTTCTGTAGATCACATCAGCTGTGATCTGCAGAAAAGCTGCTCTTTTCTCACACACGGCACTCTGCCGGATGTAATAGGAAGTGACTCATGATAGCTACAGGAGTCATTACATGACCCTGTGCTATGATGACAACCATCGGATAAACATGATCACGTCATGTGACTTCTGATGGCGCTGGGTAAGTGAATGCTTACTGCGGCGCGCTGTTTCACCTCACTGTCACATTTTGACAGCGAGATGCAAGAGGTTAAGGCTATGTGCCCACGCTGCGGATTTACCGGGGATTTTGCCGCGGATTTGCCGAAAATCTGCAGCAGCGGCACTTCCAAGCCATTTCAATGGCATTTTGGAAATGCTGTGTCCATGCTGCGGATTTTTCCGCTGCGGATTTGCCGCGGATTTTGATCCGGAAAAATCTGCAGCATGTCAATTGTTTGTTGCAGATTTGGTGCGGATTTTGGGTATAGAATGGGGAAAAAAAAAAAAAATCCGCATCAAAATCCGCGGCAAATCCGCGGCAAATCCGCGGGTGCGGATTTGCCGCGAAAGTCGCGGATTTTCATGCAGAAAAATCCGCAGGTACATTCTACCGTGGACACATAGCCTAACAGGCGCGAGTGGAATGCGGATTAACTCGTGCCTTATAGCCGCATATGTCAGCTGTTCAAATCAGCTGACATGTGCGTGGATCTCTGCCAGCTGCCCGCAGCAACCAGCAGGGTTTAACCTGACATAATCCATGACGTACCCAGTAAAAATAAAATCCAGAAAATCACATTGTATAAATTATATAAATTTATTTGTATTTCTCAAAAAAAAATAAGAATTTGATCCCTCCGGCAAACAAGACTTAATAATTGGTGGCAAAACCCTTGTTGGCAAGCAAAGCAGTCAGACTTTTATTTGTAGTTGATGATAAGGTTTGTGCATGTCAGGAGGAATTCTGGTCCACTCAACTTTGCAGATCATCTTTAAATCATTAAGATTTTGAGGCTGTCACTTGGCAACTCGGAGTATCAGCTCCCTCCATATGTTTTCTATGAGATTAAGCTCTAGAGACTGGCTAGGCCACTTCATGACCTTAATGCGCTTCTTTTTGAGCCACTAAATTGTTGTTTTAGCTGTATGTTTTGGGTCATTGTCATGCTGGAAGACCCAGACATGGGTATATTTTTAATGTCCTTGCGGAGGGAAGGAGGTTGTCACTCAGGATTTTACAGTACATGGTTCCATCCATTGTCCCATTGATGCGGTGAAGTAGTCCTGTGCCGTTAGCAGAGAAACACCCTCAAAACATAATGCTTCCATTTCCATGCTTGACAGTGGGGACAATGTTCTTTGGGTCATAGGCAGCTTTTCTCTTCCTCCAAAGACGGCAAATTAAGTTTAGGTTAACGAGCTCAATTTTTGTCTCATATGACAACAACACCTTCTGCCAATCACTCTCAGAATCATCCAGGTGTTCATTGGCAAACTTCAGACGGGCCTGCACATGTCTTCTAGAGCAGTGAGACTTTGAAGGCACTGGAGGATTTTAAGCCATTACAGTGTAATGTGTTACGAATGGTTTTCAGTGACAGTGGTCCCAGTTGCCTTGAGATCATTAGGAAGTTCCCATGTGTAGTTTTAGGCTAATCTCTCACCTTCCTCATGATCCTGGAAACTCCATGAGATGAGACTTAGCATGGTGCCCCTGATCGATGTCGATTGACACTCATTTTGTATTTCTTCCATTTTCTTACTATTGCACCAACAATAGTTTCCTTCTGACCCAGCATCTTACTTTTGGTTTTGTAGCCCATTCCAGCCTTGTGCAGGTCTATGATCTTGTTCCTGACATCCTTAGAAAGCTCTTTGGTCTTGCCCATGTTGTAGAGGTTAGAGTCTGACTGAGTAATTGAGTCTGTGGACAGGAGTCTTTTATACACAGGGCAATTTAAGACAGCTGTCTTTAATACAGGTAACGAGTTGATTATGAGCGTCTAACTCAGGGGTCTCAAACACGCGGCCCGCGGGCCACATGCTGCCCTTCAGGTAGCTTCTTGCGGCCCGCTGGCCCGTGGACCCGGTAAAGATGGCAACCGGTGCAAGGGGCCGCAGCCACCAGCTATTTACTTCAGTTTACAGTGAAGTTCTCGCTGCAGAACGCAATAACAGCCTCCTGCCAATCAGAGGCAAGCACCTGCTGCATATGACCTCAGATGCTTGCCTGTGATTGGCTAGTGGCTGTTGTGCAGTGAGAACTGCTCTGCACACGCCGGCAGAAAGTTCAGCGGTGACAGCAGCTGTGATCATTACCGGGTCCACGTGCCTGCGTGCCGCCGACGGAGGATAGGTGAGCAGAATGTTTGTGTGTGTGTGTGTGTGTGTGTGTGTGTGATTCTGTTGCTGGCTGAGGCTGCACAGGGTGTGTGTGTGTGTGTGTGTGTGTGTGATTCTGTTGCTGGCTGAGGCTGCACAGGTTGTGTGTGTGTGTGTGTGTGTGATTCTGTTGCTGGCTGAGGCTGCACAGGGTGTGTGTGTGTGTGTGTGTGTGTGTGTGAGTGATTCTGTTGCTGGCTGAGGCTGCACAGGGTGTGTATGTGTGTATGATTCTGTTGCTGGCTGAGGCTGCACAGGGTGTGTGATTCTGTTGCTGGCTGAGGCTCCACAGGGTGTGTGTGTGTGTGTGTGATTCTGTTGCTGGCTGAGGCTGCAGAGGTTGTGTGTGTGTGTGTGTGTGTGTGTGATTCTGTTGCTGGCTGAGGCTGCACAGGGCGTGTGTGTGTGTGTGTGTGTGTGTGTGTGTGTGTGATTCTGTTGCTGGCTGAGGCTGCACAGGGTGTGTATGTGTGTGTGATTCTGTTGCTGGCTGAGGCTGCACAGGGTGTGTGTGTGTGTGTGTGTGTGATTCTGTTGCTGGCTGAGGCTGCACAGGGTATGTGTGTGTGTGTGTATGTATGTGTGTGTGTGTGTGTGTGTATGATTCTGTTGCTGGCTGAAGCTGCACAGGGTGTGTGATTCTGTTGCTGGCTGAGGCTCCACAGGGTGTGTGTGTGTGTGTGTGTGTGTGTGATTCTGTTGCTGGCTGAGGCTGCACAGGGTGTGTGTGTGTGTGTGTGTGTGTGGGATTCTGTTGCTGTCTGAGACTGCACAGGGTGTGTGTATGTGTGTGTTGTTAGCTGAGGCTGCACAGGGTGTGTGTACGTGTGTGTGTGTGTTGCTAGCTGAGGCTGCACAGGGTGTGTGTGTTGCTAGCTGAGGCTCAATAGAGTGTGTGCGTGTGTGTGTGTGTGTGTGTGTATGTGATTACTACAAGAAGAAGACATGCATGGGGCACATTACCACAAGAAGAGGACCTGCATGAAGCACATTACTACAAGAAGGGGATCTGCATATGGGGCACATTACCACAAGAAGGGGACCTGCATGGGGCACATTATTATAAGAAGGGGACCTACATGAGGGCACATTGCTACAAGAAGGGGTCCTGCATGGGGCACATTATTATAAGAAAGGGACCTGAATGAGGGCACATTACCACAAGAAGGGGACCTGCATATGGGGCACATTACCACACGAAGGGGACCTGCATATGGGGCACATTACCACAAAAAGGGGACCTGCATATGGGGAACATTACCAAAAGAATTAGACCTGAATGAGGGCACATTACTACAAGGGGACAAGGATGTGCACATTTTTACAGAATGGGGAACAGGATGGGGCACATTACTACAAGATGTTGGCCAAAATTACTATGCGGTGCTTATTGTAAAACTGTATTACTTACAAAAAGGGGAAAAAATGTAAATAAAAAAAAGTGTTTTATAATATATATTATACACACATACAAAAAAAGTACACATTTGTTATAATAGACAAATGAAAACTGTTCAAAAACAGTGATCCAAGGGTATATAGAAAGAAAAAATGGTACCACTAACAATGTCACTTTGTCCTGAAAAAAATGCGGCCCCTCAAATTATTTATTTTCTGTGTGCGGCCCATACACCCGGCGGAGTTTGAGACCCCTGGTCTAACTGGTCTTTAGGAGCCAAAACTCTTAATGGTTGGCATAGGATCAAATACTTATTTCTCTCTGCAAAATGCAAATCATTTTGTGTAATTTATACAATGTGATTTTCTGGATTTTATTTATTATATTCTAAATCTCGCTGTTCAAATTAACCTACCCGGGCTGGAACTTTTCTCAGGGGGCTATGAGGAGAAGTGAGCATAAAACAGAGAGTTTAGTTTCACTTTACTTCAGAACTGCTTGAGGGACCAGAAAGAGTGGACACATAGTGTGCAGCTCCCTGAGGGAGCTCCCTTAGGGAGGAAGAGCAGCAGAACAAAAAGGTCCAGACCGGTGCATACACCCTTCTCCCACCTAGGACCGGGCTGGTGGATGGCTAAGGACCCCTAAGCTGAGAGAGCGGATCCAGGTGGGTACTGTATGCTGCCAGTTAGGAGGTTCCTGGTCCATTATATGGCAGAGACCTGGGATGGGAGAGGACAGCGACACAAGAACACAAAAGGAGGGAGCCCACAGACTGCCCTACCAGACTTCGACCTCTGCCTTGCCTGGGATCGATTGGAGTACATTACAATAAGGACCAGCATCCTGGGTACGACACAAGGACCAGTTAGCAAAAGATCTAAAACCCGCAACCCAGTGACTCTGACTCTGTTTGTCATCGTCTTGCGCACCGACGATTCCCAGTTCCCTGTTCTCACTCCCGGGGGCCGCTCCGCCTGTGGGGAACGATATCATCCCGGCTGCACCCCAACATCTCCCCTGGCGAGGTACCCTACAGCGGTGGCCTTGTCCCTGGTCGCACACCACAGGTGGTGTAGTCGACATCATCCGTTCCACCCCTGGAGAAGGAAAGGTCAGAGGAAGGGTCCGCAATGGAGGAGGCCGGGACTCCAGTCACCACCGTAACCAGTGACATCTTCTCCATGAATAATCCTTGCTTGCCCCCTTTACTGTGCACTACGGAAGTGGGTCAGGCCCGACTTCTGCAAATCACTGGCCAGGCGACGGGTATACCAGGTTAGGATAGACGCTCCTATCTTGGTCTCCATGGGGTGTCACATTATGTAAGTGTAATGGGATCAACAATTCAGACTGCATCATTAATGTAGAAATGGATTTGAATATTGCTTCAGCTTTTGCCCACAAGGGGGCAGTGTCAGACTGTGCAATCACAAACACAGAGATGGGAAATTCCCTACAGCAGCTTGTGTGTTCTAACCAGGAAGAGAAAGTGCGGGAAAATTATTCAGCCCCGGAGCTTAGCCAGGAGAGAGCTGCGTGTGGTCTCTCTGAACACAGGGCTCTTTTGCCACCGGATTCTTGGAGGAATCACCCTGTGGAAGTGGTTCCTGCCATCCCTGGACTGCAGAGCATCGCACCCTGAGTGCAAGTGCAGGGGCTGTGATCTCCCTTCTTCTGCTCGGTGTGCCCCGGGACTAAAAGACTGACTAGAATCCGTTACCAGCGGGAGAAGATCAAAGGAAAAGACCGAGGAGCTGCATCCCTTCAGCGCTGCACCGGGACCCATCATCGTGAGACTCCAGGCCTGCGACGTGGGAGCGGCATCTTCTTCTGGGATAGACTGGTACGTGATTGTAGGGAAAGTTAGGGAAAGTTGCTGCCATTTCTTTGTTGTTTTCTTCCTTTCTTTTTGCTGCGTACCCGGAAGGAGTGTAGATCCGGGGGGGAATCCACTATACACATGTGCGCAGATAGTTCGGTTGATTGTATTATAAATATGTTTCCTAGTAAAGAAATGTTACTACTGGTAAAATCTGAGTATGGGGATTTTGTTGGAATAGAGCATACACACACCCCCGCGGCCCTACCACCGGTCGCTTCATGTGGCGTAGTCGGCAGGATGTGTGACCAACAAAATCATCCCCCGGTAGTAACTTATAACCGGACAGCCCCCCCGCCGTCTATTTTCAATCAGGTGAGAAAGTTTGACGGACGGAACTATCCTGTAACTGAATGGACTGAACAGCTTAAGATAGTGGGGGAAATGTATAACACTGATCCTAAGACCTTAGCAGAAATGGCCATGCTAACATTAGAGGGGGAAGCATGGACGACAGTCAGGCTGGAGACGGTTAGGGGCCAGCGTACGTTGGATGACTTGGTGCGGGTGCTGGAGAACACCTATGGGCCGACCAGATATGCGGGAACATTGCGCTATATGTTCTTCCGGCGTACTCAGCTCGAGTCGGAGGACATTCCTCAATATGCCAATGCCCTGCAAGTGCTACTAGAACAAGCCTGTAGAAACGAAGAACAGATAGCTAGTACGGGTGCCCGTGACCTGGTGTTGAGAGATCAGTTTGTGACCGGATTGAGAGACCCGTACCTTAACCGCTCGTTGCAAGATCTACTCCGGATAAATCCGGCCTTTACGTTCGCTGAGGTCAAACAAGAAGCTATAGAACGTTCAAGGGGACCTGTCGTGGAGACACAGACATATACCGCGGCTTGCAGGTCCATATCTGGTATCGGGACTCCGAACAGCAACACGGAAGAACTGAAGCAGATGGTGGCAGAGTTGCAGAAACAGGTGTTACAGCTCACCCTAGACCAACAGGCGGGCCGGCAAGCGAGACAACAACCCAGCCGGCCGATGGGAAGATGCTGGACATGCGGCGATCCCCGCCATAGAGCCAACCGTTGCCCCCAGAACTTTCAAGTTCATCCACAGTCCGATCTACCAGAACCAGCAAGCCATGTCCCACACCAGCGGCCGCCTTTAAACTAGACGCCCCTGCCAAAGAGGCTCACTCGGCAGGGGACGCCAAAGAGAGGGGTGTGGGAAAACAGAGCCAGCCACGGAACAAACTTGCATCAAATAGCCCCACCCTGGAAGTATTACTGGAAGGGATCGCCGTACAAGGGTTAATGGATACTGGGTCTCAGGTATCTACCATCTCCGAGCAGTTCTACGAAGAGTGTCTAAAGCCGCGGGTTGCCTATGACCCTGATACCGCCATCAAGATCAAAGCAGCCAATAATCTACCCATTCCGGTGACGGGAGTTGCCTGGATGAACACCGAAATCTGTGGCCAAGATCTCGGGAAGAGAGGGATAATCGTGGTCAGGGAAAGCTTTGGATCAGAGACGCCCATGATTATTGGGATGAACATCTTGAAAGACCTGAATCTGGTGTTGTTTACCAAGAAGGGGCCCAAGTACTGGCAAGAAGTGACCGCACATAGGGCCACCCGCCGTGCCTTTCAGCAAGTGGTCCGGACCTGCAACCTCCAGCGAATGACAGAAGAACAACTGCCGCTGGCCATGATCACCGTACCCCGCCATACTAGGATCACCTTACCGGCTGGGAAAGAGACAGTTATCTCACTACCCCTTAGCACCACGAGACAGCTTGAAGGCGTGGAGGTGCTGATTGAGCCGCGCACCCCGAAGGAAGGGAAGCTGAATCCACTAGTCGCTCGAACTCTAGCAGTAGTGAGAAAGGCAAGAATTCCTGTCAGGCTGGGCAACACAGCTAACGTGAGCGTTGACCTAGAAGCCGGGACACAGCTCGCCCGAGTCTACGCTCTAACCGAAGAGGTGAACCCTATGAGCCCCCTCCAGTTTGTACCGTCTACAGAGGGAGATTGGACCGTGACGGTCTCTGCCATGGCCACTGTCACGGGTGACACCAACGCGGGGCGAGAACTACGAGAGAAGTGTCAGTTGGACGTATCTCAATACTCCAAACGGGAGGTGTCCCAGGTGGAAGAGCTACTTCAAGAGCATCAGGCGTCCTTTGCCCGGCATGACACCGACTTTGGGTGCACCACCAGTATCAAGCACGAAATCCCCACAGGTGACACTGCTCCTATCCGTGAAAGGTACCGCCAAATACCTCCCCAGCAATACCAAGAAGTGAAAAATCTCCTGAATTCCATGCTACACGCTGGAGTGGTACGAGAAAGCCAGAGCCCCTGGGCTGCACCGGTGGTGTTAGTCAAGAAGAAGGACGGGTCCCTGAGGTTCTGTGTGGACTACCGCCGTTTGAATGCTTGCACCATCCGAGACTCATACCCTTTGCCAAGGATCGAAGAATCCCTGACAGGCCTAAAGGGTGCCTTAACGTCTCCCCCCATCCTGGCATATGCGGACTACAACCTGCCCTTCCAACTACACACCGATGCCAGTCTACAAGGTCTAGGGGCAGTACTTTCACAGGTACAAGAAGGCAAGGAACGGGTCATAGCCTATGCCAGTCGGTCCCTACATGAGGGCGAGAAGAACCCCACCAATTATAGCTCGTTCCGGCTGGAGCTGTTGGCCCTAACGTGGGCTATGGCGGAGAAATTTGCAGGATACCTCACGGGGGCTGAAGTACTAGTCCTGACCGATAACAACCCGTTGGCCCACTTAGAAAATGCGAAGCTCGGAGTCATGGAGCAGCGTTGGATGGCTCGGCTCTCCAAGTTCAATTACAAGATCAAATATAGGGCTGGAGCTGAGAATCAAAATGCGGACAGCCTGTCTAGAGTGTCATACCCCTTACTCAACAGAGACCGGGATGAAGAATTAGAAGGGGACGAGACGCCTGACTTTGCAAAGCTCGCCCAACAGATGATGGATTACCGCCAGTTCGTTGTGGGCGAAGCTGGAACTCCAGTGGGGGTCGCCTTACCACCCCAGGAGTGGTGCAGACTCCAGGACCAGAACCCTGAATGGGCTCTACTCAAACAATGGGTGAAGCGGCAGCAGAAGCCTCCCGCCGATATACGGGCACGACTGTCTACCGGGACCTTGACCCTGCTCAGTCAGTGGGACCGGCTGATTCTGAGAGAAGGAGTGCTATACCGGAAGGTTCTCCTGTCGCACATGCTGGAGGAATGCACACACGTTGTGGTGCCTGATCAATTGGCCCGTGAGCTGGTGGCCCAAGCCCACAAAAGGAATGGACACTTCGGAATAGACAAGACCTTTCGGTGGATTCAACAGTCCATCTATTGTCCGGGGCTTCGCAAGCTGGTTGAAGACGTCTGCCAGACCTGTCACACCTGTGAACTACACAAGTCCCCTGAGCAGCGTGCACCTGTCCAGACAATTAAAACATCCAGGCCCCTTGAGCTGTTGATGGTGGACTATCTGCTGATTGGGACGGCGAGCAGTGGCTATCAGTACTGCCTAGTCATGGTGGATCACTTCACAAAATTCGCTGTCGCTGTTGCTACCAAAGACCAGACGGCTGAATCGGCTGCGCGGGCCATCTGTCGACAGTTCATCCACGTCTATGGGTGTCCGGAGAGGTTGCACTCCGACCAGGGAGCTTGTTTCGAAGGCCGAGTCATCGAAGAGCTGCATCGGATGTATGGGATCCAGAAGTCGAGGACCACTCCTTACCACCCACAAGGGAACGGTGCATGTGAACGCTTTAACCGGACTCTACTCCAGCTGATCCGCACCTTGGCCGATGATAAGAAAGACCAATGGCCCCAATTCCTTCCCGATCTAGTATGGGCCTACAACAACCAGGTCCACTCCGTGACTGGTTACACCCCACACACCCTTCTCTTTGGCCGCCCCGGAAAAGGGGTCCATGACCTGAACCTATTCCGCCCTGGAGATGATGTCTGCCATAACTACCCCTCCTGGCTAAATGCTCACCGACAGAAGATGGAGACTGTACACCGGCTGGTGAGCCAACAAATCCGGGGCCAGATACATGCTGACCCACTCCCCGTGCAAGAGCAACCCTTGAAGTTGGGACAGCTAGTCCTGCTCCGTATCAAGAAGCCACAAGGGAAACTTCGAGCCAAGTGGGAGACTGAAGTCTACCGGGTAATCGAACGCCCCTACCCCAACGGGCATGTATACCGAGTGCAGGGTGAAGACAGTCACAACATTCGCACTGTGCACCGAAATATGTTGCGTCCCTGCCGATCCCAGCCTGACTCCCCTACCACAGTACCCGGAGGGGGTAACGCTGCCAACACGACTGACGTCACGGACGCTTCCCAGCATAGTGATCACGTCGACTCTGAGACCGGTGACCCACCTACACAATCCAGTTCTTCCCCCCGGAGTGCTCACTGAAGTGGGGCGTAAAGACAGTGACGGGGAGGGGAACAACCGACCCTTGAGACGCACTGACCGCACCACTGCTGGGATCCCGCCTGGGCGGTCTTACAGGGATCAGTATGTATGGCCCACTTCTCAACCAACCCCTGTGACATCTGCAGTCATCGCTGCCTGGGAACCGACGGTAGTTGACAGGGACTGCCAACCTTTAAGTGGGGGGGTATGTAATGGGATCAACAATTCAGACTGCATCATTAATGTAGAAATGGATTTGAATATTGCTTCAGCTTTTGCCCACAAGGGGGCAGTGTCAGACTGTGCAATCACAAACACAGAGATGGGAAATTCCCTACAGCAGCTTGTGTGTTCTAACCAGGAAGAGAAAGTGCGGGAAAATTATTCAGCCCCGGAGCTTAGCCAGGAGAGAGCTGCGTGTGGTCTCTCTGAACACAGGGCTCTTTTGCCACCGGATTCTTGGAGGAATCACCCTGTGGAAGTGGTTCCTGCCATCCCCGGACTGCAGAGCATCGCACCCTGAGTGCAAGTGCATGGGCTGTGATCTCCCTTCTTCTGCTCGGTGTGCCCCGGGACTAAAAGACTGACTAGAATCCGTTACCAGCGGGAAAAGATCAAAGGAAAAGACCGAGGAGCTGCATCCCTTCAGCGCTGCACCGGGACCCATCATCGTGAGACTCCAGGCCTGCGACGTGGGAGCGGCATCTTCTTCTGGGATAGACTGGTACGTGATTGTAGGGAAAGTTAGGGAAAGTTGCTGCCATTTCTTTGTTGTTTTCTTCCTTTCTTTTTGCTGCGTACCCGGAAGGAGTGTAGATCCGGGGGGGAATCCACTATACACATGTGCGCAGATAGTTCGGTTGATTGTATTATAAATATGTTTCCTAGTAAAGAAATGTTACTACCGGTAAAATCTGAGTATGGGGATTTTGTTGGAATAGAGCATACACACACACCCGCGGCCCTACCACCGGTCGCTTCATAAGCCTCAAAGCTTGTTCATATTAGAGTGTATTATAGTGATATTTACTGTCAAAGTTAAAATCAGATAGCACACTGACAGCACATTGTACAGATATTTTGCATAGTTTTATCAACTTCTCCCACTGATGATCCTGCCGTAAAACAACCTACATAGAAGCTCCATAATCATTGTCCATGTAATCCTATTTAAATTAAATAACAAACAATGTTTTCTTTAGAGAAATCTTTAGAAAATTTATTTAAATGCGATTTGATAAAAAGTTTTTTTCAGGGACACAAAGAGAGTGCAACACATAGTGCAAAAGTGTGCTAAAAACATGTATACAGCCAGTCAGGGAAGTGTGTCAGTACAGAACAGGCTGAGAAAGGTACATGGCACAGCCCACAGAAACAACATAACTGTAGTGTATCAGTATATCCGTCTCACATAATACAGTTTAACAGCAATGTGAAGTACATTAAATAACAATCAGATAGAATGTCATATCATAGGAACGCACTGTGAACTTATAAAAGATCCATGCACAATGTCAAAATCACCGTGTATGCTGTCCTATAGGCATGAAACAGGACTCAAATGATTATAATACAAGGCTGTCCTGTGAGCATGAGCCATTGCTCAAATATGTGCAATGCAAGAGAGCAACCGTCCTTTCAGCAAGGGGGATGGTATAAATCCAGAGTATATAAAGGTTCTATGACCCACCAGGAACGCTCCCGTGTTCAAGCCTGACACACCACCCTGCACCTCAATGCGTTTCGCTTATCGCTTCATCGGGAGGTGCAGAGGTGACATCCAAGGCTGCTTATATCCAGAATGACTATTTCTTACCATCCTATTATGGCGCGCCCCGGATATCCGATGCCCATCCTCCACTGCGTCCAGCGTTCAGGAAGCGGGAGTGCGCATGCGCACAACCCGACAACCATTAGATCACCAGACACAGAGGGGAGGAGTGATCAGAGCCCCGTGCGCGCACAGGATGGAGTCCATAGCCACTATAATAAGTGAGGGAATGCAACAGGGCAAATAAGAACCGAGCATTACAGCAATAGATATATAACAAGTTGGACGGTATCCATAAAGTAATGTCCATAAAGTCTCTTAATAAACAAGACAGGCGGGAGGGCACCAAAGATAATGAAAAAAATATATAAAGATGGGATCACAACCACTAGCACATTCAGAGCAAACAGTTATGGTACACAAGAGAAAAAGAAAATGTGCAACAAGTGGGATCACCAGAAATGACCATATAATATCATTTTATTAATCAAAAAGGACATACAAACACACAGATGTTCATTAAAAACAATTAAAAAAGCAAAAAAGCTTGTACATACATTTGGTGCCAATAATATGAGCCACCAAAATACACCCCACCCTCTCAGCAAGCCAAAGAGAAACCCCACATAATAAGTCAGAGTAAGTGTGATAGCCAAAAAAACCTTGTTCAATCAATAACAGGCAGTGAACACGGCATACTAAATGAGACAATAGCAGGCAGAAGGACAATTGCTGCATACAAATACCTCAAAGCCGCATGAAAATAATCTGCCCTGAAAACAAATGTCTGGAACCAGTATAAGGCAAATCACATACCCAGGGGTCCTGCACGGGGTAAATGGCAAAGCAAGTATCATGAGAAGGGTGGGGTGGAAACCCCACGCGTATCGCTACAAGGAGTTGTAGCTTCCTCAGGGGAAAGTGAGGCACACTATGGTAGGTATGTCTTAAATAGCCATTATAATCAAAGAAGATTGCTTACCAGCATGGGCAAGGAGGAGGAGGGAGAGGTCGCTATGCAACCTGAAGATGCCGATGGGCGCCGCCATTGTGAGTCATGTGATCAAATCCTTCTGCCTGCTATTGTCTCATTTAGTATGCCGTGTTCACTGCCTGTTATTGATTGAACAAGGTTTTTTTTGGCTATCACACTTACTCTGACTTATTATGTGGGGTTTCTCTTTGGCTTGCTGAGAGGGTGGGGTGTATTTTGGTGGCTCATATTATTGGCACCAAATGTATGTACAAGCTTTTTTGCTTTTTTAATTGTTTTTAATGAACATCTGTGTGTTTGTATGTCCTTTTTGATTAATAAAATGATATTATATGGTCATTTCTGGTGATCCCACTTGTTGCACATTTTCTTTTTCTCTTGTGTACCATAAAGTCTCTTAAGTTGCGATTTGTCCAGATCTTGATAACGCAATCGGTCCATATATATCTTCCTGTTCTAATGTCTCCATTAAATGTAGATACAAGCAGCCATCTCTAAAAAGTATGAATTGATAATAAGGGAAGAATAGAAAGGAGATAAAAAAAGAGATAAAAAAGAGAAGAATGTCAGAATATAAAACGGCAATTGGTACGCAACCACAAACCAATACCTCCACTAAACAATTGCAGACCGTGAGCAAAGACATTTAGATCAAAAAGGGCTTGTAGCTGATCATATCATTCAGCCCCCGCGGTTTTACTGTATCGAGAGTTATGATCCATTTAGCCTCTTTCTTGAATATGGCATTTCTGAGATCGCCCCCTCTTGCACCAAGATAAACTTTATCAATGCCTCTGAATCTGAGTAGCCGCCAATTGCAGTCATGACATTCCCTAAAATGTTTAGGGATGTTTTTTAGAAGCAGGATTTCTTCCGGTTTTGTGACTTTAGCCGCATTCCTGATATCACGAATGTGTTCCAGGATGCGTACCCGGAACTCCCGAGTAGTCAAGCCCACATAAATGAGGCCGCAGTGACATGTTGCCCAATAAATAATCCCAGTGGATCGACAATTTATGGCGTGTACAATTCTATAGGTATCCTCTCTAGAGGAATCCCAAAATTCACCCGTTCGATCCATCTGTGGGCAAGCCCCACAGTCCCCACACGAGCGTGACCCCCATCTGGGACCCCTATTTGTCCCAAAGGTGTTCCTGACTGCTGGAACATAAAGGCTCTTCACATTTTGATCTTTTAATGTTTTAGATCTTTTTGGCGTCACTGCAGGTCCAGAGGTAAGTATAAGAGACAAATCATTGTCAGTGAGAAGCACTGACCAATATTTTTTGATAATGGAGAACATCTCCCTCCATTGTCCATGATAGGGAGTGATGAAACGAACGATATCATCATTCTTTTTGGGGTGAATTTTTAACAAGGCATCACGTGGAGTATCCCTTGCTCTGGCATATCCCTCCTGTATAGGTTTTTCTCGATAGTGCCGTGCCCTAAATCTTCTTTTTAGATCCTCAGATTGTTGCTCAAATAAGACATTATCAGAACATACCCGTCGGGCCCGCAAAAATTGCCCTGTAGGAATGGAGTTAATCACCTTTTTTGGATGTGATGATCTGGCACTCAAAAGTGAATTTACAGCCGTGGTTTTACGAAAAATATCTGTGCACAGTGTTCCGTCCGTCCCCTTCAATATTTGTACATCCAGATATTCGATTTTTTCACTGCTGAAGACATAAGTAAGCTTGATGTTATTTATATTGTCATTGAGTTGCTGCATGAAAATGTCCAACTGATTGATCTCCCCCTGCCAAATAAAAAAAATATCGTCGATGAAACGCAGCCACATGTGAACTGCGCCCATCTCAGATGCTGGAAAAGATATGGACCGTTCCCATAGTCCAAGAAAGAGGTTTGCGTATGAAGGCGCACAAGACGCCCCCATCGCAACTCCTCTTTCTTGGAGATAGAAACGGTCCTTAAATAAAAAGAAATTATGAGATAAAATAAATCTAAGTAAAAGCAGAAGGAGATCAATCAGCTGCACATCCAGCTCAGTGGACCGTAGAAAAAAATCAACGGCAGCAATGCCATCCTCATGGGCTATAGAAGTATATAGCGACTCAACGTCAGCAGTGACCATAATGATGTCAGACTTGAATGTAATACCCTCCAGACGATTCAAGAACTCAGTGGAGTCCCGAATATAGGACGGGAGGGTAATAACAAGGGGTTGTAAATAATAGTCCAGGAACCTGCAAGCAGGCTCACATAGGCTATTATTACCGGACACGATTGGCCTGCCAGGTGGACAATCAATATTCTTGTGCACTTTCGGCAGAAAGTATATCGTTGGAATAACCGGGTGTTCAGTCAGGAGGCCTTCAAAGACAGATTTGGGTATGATGTCCTTCTCAAAGGCAAGAAATAACAGATCATATAGTTCACCCTGATATTTCCTTAATGGATTCCCATCAAGTTTCGTGTAGCAGGAGGCATCATTCAATTGGCGGAACGCCTCTATTTCATATTGCTCCTTAGACCAGAGAACCACATTACCCCCCTTGTCGGCCTGCTTGATTACAACGTCATACATATTTTTCAGCTCTTTTAATGCCACCCGTTGTTTTTGGCTCAAGTTGTCATGTGTGCACTTACGTGGTAAGCTCTTAAGTTCTTGAGTCACCAATTTGGTGAATAACTCAATCACCGGGCAGGCCGACAAGGGAGGAAATACAGTGGATCTCTTTTTGATAGTTGCAGGAAAAGTAGACATGGTCGTATCCTCCTGTTCAGCCAGTAACGATTCCAACGCTCTCACTGCTTCCATGTCCTCTGCCGATAGATCCGGGTATGATCCCAGGTCTATTTTCAAAAAATATTTCTTAAACATAAGTTTACGGCCAAACAAATGTAAATCTTTTATGGCAGTGAAAACATCAAAATCCGCGACAGGTGAAAAGGAGAGACCTAATTCAAGAACAGAGAGTTGGTCCTCAGTCAACTCTTTATCAGTAAGATTTATTACCTGCAAAGTGTCAGTCTGGTTGGAAGATTTATTCATATCTTGACGTTGCTTCTTTCTGGTATAGTTTCGGGTTTCTATCCTATTGCCAAAGAAGTTATTCCGATTACGACCACTAGGGGTTCCCCGAAACTGTGATGAACCCTCGCCGGAGGAAATAGAGTCCGTATTAGATTGAGATTTGGAATGCACAGTAGAGCCTGATCTAAAACTTCTATGCTGATGCCATTTAAATACATTCCCATTTTGATAATCATCAATATCGCGTTTAAATTTATGCGCCTTTTTCTGCTTAATGTCCATCTCCCACTGCTCAAATTCCTTCGCAAGTTCTTTATCAAACTCCGCTAAGTTTGTCTCAGATATCTTTTGTTTTAACTCCACATTAACTTTTTCAATCTCAATCTCAAGCTCAGCCAATCTTTTCTTATCAAGGCCGATAAGTAGCTCAAGCATTGTGCGGGAGCACAGTTTACAGGCCTCTTCCCATCTGCCCTTAAATGTGTCGTCTTCGACCACAAATGCTGGGAATGTTTGAATACGCAATCCTCTTGGGACAATGACTCTCCCAAGGTACTGTTCTAGCGAAGCCTTATTCCACCAGGTTTTGTTGCGTTTAAACAATACATTTTTTAATTTTACTTGAAGCTCACTGTACTGCATTGGAGGTGAGGGATTGGTGTGGTTGCCGCCATTGCCGAACACATCAGTGACCTGTGCTGCCCAATTCGCGTCCCGTCCACGGTAATCCATAGCTGGACCTGTATTCCCCAAAAAGACATACACAAAGAAAAATTGAATAACTGGGTCCATAATAACCATATAGCATATAGCATGGAGATTCCCCATTAGCAACAAAACAACCTACATAGAAGCTCCATAATCATTGTCCATGTAATCCTATTTAAATTAAATAACAAACAATGTTTTCTTTATAGAAATCTTTAGAAAATGTATTTAAATGCGATTTGATAAAAAGTTTTTTTCAGGGACACAAAGAGAGTGCAACACATAGTGCAAAAGTGTGCTAAAAACATGTATACAGCCAGTCAGGGAAGTGTGTTAGTACAGAACAGGCTGAGAAAGGTACATGGCACAGCCCACAGAAACAACATAACTGTAGTGTATCAGTATATCTGTCGCGGGCGGAGGAGGGGACGCCGCACTCTCCCACTGCTCGGGTCCGGCTGCTGCGGCCTGCTGCTGCTCGGTGGCTCGAGCGATGGGCCGGATCCCGGGGACTCTAGCGGCGCTCCTCGCCCGTGAGTGAAAGGGGGTTTGGGTGTGGGGATTGTTTATTGTCCGTGACGCCACCCACGGTTGTGGTGATTGAGTGTATACCACCGCTGCTCTGGCTGGGGATCCTGGGAGTGATGGTATGGAGCAGCCAGTTGTTGTGTGGCCCCTCCGTGGGTAGGGGTTGGTGATCCCGGGGCCCAGTGATGGAGTTGGGATGGTGGACAGGCGGGCTAGGGGCCTGTGGAGGTGCAGGGGCGCAGGGGCAGCGCTGTGCCGCACGGCACGGAGGTACTCACTCAGCCAGTAAGCACGACACAGTTCTCGGTAAACAAACGGCTGGTTGGACGGGTCCCTCAGACGGTTACGTTGCCGATGTCTCCTGCAGTTGACGGTGACGGTCTCTTCCCTGCACCTATGTGTTGTTGTTTGGTAGCGATGGGTTCCCACCGGTAACCCGCTCCCCAGCTTAGATATGAACCAGAGGAGCTCCACTCTTGCCCGCAGGCACTGGCCCTGGGAAACTGGTGCCTTGGCGGTGGCGATGTCTCCCCTTAACGGTTGGACTGTTGCCTTCAAACGGGACTTGGTTGTTGGGAGACAGTCGTCCCCTTCACTGACGGATTTGGCAAATTATGGCGACTCCTAGCCTTGCCGGGATCCGAAAGGCCCCTGCCCTGGTGCTGACTAATCTTCGTATACCGCTCCGGTACCGCCGGGTCACCACCCGTCCACGGCCTTTTCGGCAACCTCCAATCAGTCTCGCCTGCAGACGGTCACCGCCGTCTGCCAACCTTGCTGTCTCAGTCCGGGGCACACACCCGGACTAACTTCAGGCTTCTTGCTGTCACTACTCCTACTTTCCTCCTTTACCACTTCACCAGCTTCACTTCACTTCCTTTCACTCTCACTGCCCTAGCTGGACTGCCTGGTTTTCCCGCCTCCAGAGCTGTGAACTCCTCGGTGGGTGGAGCCAACCACCTGGCCCACCCCCTGGTATGGACACCAGCTCCTGGAGGAAGGCAACAAGGATTTTAGTTTTGACCTTGTGTGTACCTGCAGGGAATGTGGGGTGCGTGTGGTGTTGTGACCTGTGACCCCTGGCTTGCCCAGGGCGTCACATTCCCCCTTAGCAAAACGCAGACCGTCCTCGGGCTGCCCGTCCAACACCGGTTTTATTTTCCTTTTTGTTTTCTGTGAAAATAGAAAAACGGTAAACATAATACAACTTATCACATCATCCCACATCGGGAGGTTAGGTACTTAAACGTTGCAAACATTTTAACGGTTGCGGTTCCGCTCTCTCCCACCCAAGTAACCTGGCCCTGATCCTACCCCTAAAACCCAGGCAGCACTCCTTGACCCCAGTCCAGCACAAGTTACCCGAGCGGGATCTGTCCTTCCCCTCCAGAGGGTAGCCACCGGTTCCTGTGGTGGCTGGGTCCCAGCCGGCTCTACTGCGGGCCCTCCCTCCAACCTGCCTCTCCGGAGGCGGTAACGGTAACGGCAACAAACAGATTTTTATTTACATCCCACTAACGTTTGTGGTTGCCCTGCAAGTTCACGGGCTTGTCCATAATGAGTCCCTTATGCAACTTTTTAAACGGTCCCCACGGGGACAACGGTGCCGGCAACGGCCGGTTTTCTCAATCACGGTTAATCAGATGACTGTTCGGTTTCATTTTCTTATCATCATTTTTAAAACTTGCAGACTTTTCAAACTTTTTCAAACAATCACAGACAAACACCTTTTCCCCCCTTTAAAGGACGGTCTCCCTGCACCTAAGTGGGGGTCTACCTAGGTTGGGACGGGTGGACCTCCGGGGTCCGGTGTAAGTAAGGCTAGGCAGTGGGGCAGATGGAACAATCAGTTCCTCCTCCCTGCTTTCGTGTGGGGCAGGCGGAGGCATAGGGGAGCTGGGTACAGGTTCATCCCTGGGCACTGGCACTGACTCACGGTTGACCTCTCCCATCACTTCTTCATCCACGGGTTGTGGGAACAGTATCACTGGAAGAATTACCGCGCCGTTCTGTGTAGGCCAGTCTGCTGGGAAGTCGCCCATCGCAGTGTGTATCACCTCTTTCGCCTTCTCTGCTGGTAGGGGAACTGGTACTTCTGCCGCCGCTCTTAAGGCTGGTGGGCACCTTTTCAGATGGTCCCGGGAAACGGTGACCAAAGTGCCTCCTTGGTCACGACTGATTTGGTAGGCCTTCCCATCTTCCCATCCTGTGGGCTGTATGACGTACGGGTTTTGTTCCCATTGATCATCCAGCTTGTGGGTTCTCCTCTTCCGCTTCAGTACGACATCTCCAAGCTGAAAAGGGCCAGCAGACACCTTTTGATTAAAGCGCTGCTCCTGCAGTTCCCGACTCCGACTTAAGTTCTTCTCGACATATTCTTTAATCTGCTGGTATTGTGCTCTCCGCCGAGTTTCCCATTCAGCTGTTGAAGGGAGTGCTTCTGGGGCCTCCAATCCCATTTCCAGGTCCACCGGCAGGCGGCTGGGGCGAGCCCTCATCAGATATGCTGGGGTGCACTTTGTTGAGCTGGACGGGATATTGTTGTACATATCGACCAAGTCGGGTAGCTTTTCCGGCCACAGGTTCCGCTCTTCCAGCGGTAACGTCTTTAGGAGTCCCAGGACCAAGTGATTCATTTTCTCACACATGCCGTTGGTCTGGGCATGGTAAGGGGTGGTCCGGATCTTCTTACAGCCGTACAACTGAGAGTAGTGAAGTAGGGCTTTCAAGGCCGCGCCAGTGACCACTATGACCGATTGTAAGATCAATGTTACTTTTTATTTCATATTCAGGTCAACGCGTTTCTGGAGTCTCTGCTCCCTTCCTCAGGACATACAGGAAAAAGTACATCAAATCTGCTGGAACACGAGGAATGCAAGATCTATATACACTCCGTCATAGTGACGTCAAAAACCAGCCTCCTTTATAAAAACTCTGTGGGAAAAACATACATATAAGGATGATCATGACGTAGTTCAATAATATGGACAAGAATTACAAAAACACACAAATGAACATATAACCGTAATGTGTCACAAAAAATGAAACTTCAATAAACTTGATTTTGAAAGAGAAATGTGTCATTAATGTGTATGAAAAAGGAAAGAAGGGGGCGAACCCTTTCACATTTATAGATAAAATGACCATAGGTCGGCCTCGAACCTCTTAGGTAATTTTCTATTGAATGAAGGAGAATCACAGTGAGACCTATACCTATGTCTCCACCACAATTGTTGTGAAGTCCCCATAGGAGATCGGCACCAAGAAGAGAATAGATCTATTAAATGCAGCCGTGAGGAAAGATACGCAAAACCACCAGTGCGGCTAACTATACTCCAAAGGCGTAGAAATCCCAGCGTGAACGCCGGAGGCGGGGTGAATAAAGTTCAGAGCGTGGGAAAAAACGAAGTGCGCATGTCAAGGATTAAGATAGGGAGCTAGTGTGTCACCCGAGACAAAGCTCCGAGAAAAAAAATATATATACAGGCATCTAGAAAACCCTCATAACCCGTCATTCTGACAGGCGGATAATATATTCAAAGTGCATTGTGCATTATATGTACTAGTAAATAATATGTAATAATAATAAAACCAATAACCACTCATAGGAAGCAATAACAGAATATTTGAAATATACGCATACAGGAACATCCCTATAAAAAATATATAATAATAATAAAATATATGACCTGATAATTAAAAAAATATATATATATATATAATGTAATTAAAAAACTCATATCTAAAAATAAGATTAAAAAAGGGGGGGTCCTGTAGTGAAAAACAGGACTGCCCGAAAAAGAGGGAACATATTACTATAATATGTCATAGGTAACCACAAAATCTAAATTTGGGCAAAAAAAAAAAAAATTATATGTATAAAATATATTTTATGTGTAAAAAAATATATATTATATATATATATATATATATATATATATAAATAAATATATATATATATATATATATATATATATATATATATATATATATATATATATATATATATATAGTAAAGCGGTTCCAGTGAATCAGTAACGAAATACTGTTCCCATGGAATAAAAATACATCCAGTAAAAACGACAGACAGCGGAATGTATGCCTATATCTCTACCAGACACGGTGTTGTGGAGTCCACATGAAAGGTACTCAGGGGAAAAGAGAATTATCATTTAATAGTAGTCCGGAAGAAAAAGGGAAAGTCAACATACAGAAAGAATATATATATATACGTATATGTATATACTCCAGAGAAAAACCCCATCACAAAGTGCACATCAGAGATAAGATCAATGAAATTTAAAGTCTGAGAACACACAGCGCAACTGTCAGTGAGTCAGATAAGCAACTGGTGAGGTGAAAAAAGTTCAAAGCGTGGGAAAAAAACATAGTGCACAAGTCAGAGAAAAGGATAAGCAGCTGGTGTGCCCTCCAAAGCAGAGCTGAAAATCGAAGTGAAAATAAGTAGTGAAACCTCAAGTCCCGTCAAAAGGATATGGGGATCATATATTCAAGGTGCAATGTGCAATATATATAGTGATAATATCCAAATAAATTTCTATATAATCTAGGAAGTAAACCATATATACAATAGTAAGAGTCTATGTAGGGCAAAAAAAGAGGCTGATGGTTATAACAAAAAAAACCCAAAATTATTTTTTTTATACATATAAAAACATATAAATATATAAAAGTAAAATAGTGAATTTTAACAATAACATCACTTTATCCCTTAATGAATAAATCGGTCACCTCATTCAACCCCAGCGGTTTCAACGTGTTGAGCTTGTAAATCCAAAATGTCTCTTTTCTGCTCAATAATTCAGTACGATTATTGGCAAGGGGGGATATCTGTTCAATGGGAGTAATCCTCAAACGGGATTTTCCTTTATGTACCAGGGTCATATGTCTGGAAAGGCCGTGTAACAAGAACCCTATTTTTATATTATGCCTGTGTGAGTTAAGTCTGTTATGGAGAGGCTGTGTCGTCCTACCCACATAACGCTTATTACACTCACACTCTATTAAATAAATTACAAAATCCGATTGGCATGTGAGATGGCCTTTAATAGAAAATTCTGTCCCCCCTGGGACTGACCCAAAAGAGACCCTTCTGTGTTGAATGATATTACAACATAAACAATTTTTTGCTAGGCATTTATATGCCCCCAGAGGTTTATTAGTGGTGATAACCATATCATTATTTCTGAGCCTACTCGGGGCCAGGTGATTTTTCAAACTCGAAGCCCTGCAGTAGGTGATTCCAGGCTTCAGAGGTATGATATCCTTTAGAAAAGGATCATTAAGAAGGACTTTCCAGTGTTTAAAAATGATATCCTTCACTATTTTACTATCATCACTGTATGTCATTAGAAAATTGGAAGAAAAAGATATATTATTCTCCTTACTATCGGGATGGTAAGTCTTGGTGATTAGATCAACCTGCTTCAGAGTTCTATTCACATTGTATGCTTTTTTAACCACTGAAAAGGGGTATTTTTTATCCAAAAATCTACCTTTTAGAATCCCTGCTTGTTCCTGGAAATCTGTATCACGGGTGCAGTTTTTCCGTATCCTCTGAAACTGATTCTTAGGAACATTTATTAACCATTTATTATAGTGGCTACTAGTGAAATCAATATAGCCGTTACTGTCAACCTTTTTAAAAAAGGTCTTGGTATAGATAGACCCTCTCTCTTGTATGATCGTTAAATCTAGGAAATCTATCATGTCCGATTTAATTGTAGGAGAAAAATTGAGTCCCCAATTATTGTTTTTAATGCGTTCCAAGAAGGAATGTAGGTTGTTTTCTGAATTATCCCAGATCATGAATAAGTCATCAATATATCTCTTATAGATTATCACATGTTTAAAGTATTCAGAATTATATATATATAGTAGTTCAAAAAGGCCCATAAAAAGATTAGCGAAGGTTGGTGCTACTTTTGAGCCCATCGCTGTACCACAGCATTGATGATACACAGTATCCTGAAAAGTAAAATAGTTATTCTCTAATATAAATTTCATTCCATTGTATAAGAAGTTTTTTTGCTCGACAGGTAACCTATCGTCAATACAAAGGAACTGTTTGAAGCATTCAAGACCTAAGTCGTGAGCGATGTTAGTATACAAGGAGGCTATATCGAGTGACACAAATAGAAAAGATTCTTTCCACTCAATGTCTTTTATGAGATTTATGAGATGTGTAGAATCCCTTAAATAACTTTTCAAACTCAAAACATGAACCCTCATGATCCGGTCCAGATAAGCTGCCAGATTTTCCGTTAAAGACCCGATCCCCGAGATAATCGGTTTTCCCGGAGGATTCTGTAGGCACTTGTGTATTTTAGGTAAATGGTAATAAAATGACATCTTCGGATTTTTTACATCAAGAAATTTAAACTCTTCCTTACTAAGTATTCCTAAAGATGCTGCCCTTTGTATTAGTGATCGATAATTGAGGGTGGCTTGTTTGTATAATTCAATGCTTACAACCTCATAATGTTTGGGGTTAGACAGATTTCTGAGAGCCTCCTGAATGTATGTGGTCCTATCTTATAGTACAATACCCCCTCCTTTATCAGCATTCCTGATTATCAAATAGGGGTTAGTTTTAAGGGAAAACAGGGCTTTTTTCTCCTCACTGGTTAGATTAGGCTTTAGTGGGCTTTTTCTAAAATTAAGATTCTTTATGTCTTCTAGTACCAGGTCATTGAAGGTTTTTAGGTGGTGTCCTTTACTTTGTAATGGGTAGAAATTGGATTTCAATTTTAGGTCTGTATGATGAAAGCTATCAGATATCTCAGTACTCTTAGCAATAGGATTGAATTTATTGATCTGAAAATGTCGGGTCAATGTTAATTTTCTAACAAATTTTTGAAAATCTATATATATATTAAAATCGTTAGAATTAGTAGCAGGACAAAAGGAAAGCCCTTTGGTTAGAACATCACCTTCCCCTTTGGACAAAATATGACTTGATAAATTAAAGATTCCCAGATTATTATTTTTTATTAATTTAGACTTTTCTTCTCTTTTTTGTTGGATCCTAATCCCTGCTCTGGTCCCTCTATAATGTTTTTTCTTTCCCCCCCCTGGGTGTCAGGAAATTGGTTATATGCACCTGGGTGTTTTTTGCCACAGGTAAAAAAGGTACACATGCATCACCTTTTAGGGAATTATCAACTATAATGGTGTTACTTTCAGGGTTGACCAGGGTGGGAACAACCGGCAGTGCTGGGATAGATAACTCGTCAGACCCCTGGGGGGTGGGTAAGGGGACATACTCATCATGTGTAGAAAGTTCCAAAAGGTCAATGAAATCTTTGTCAGACCCCCCATTATTGATCGATGTGGGATCAGGCATGTCATGCTCTAAATCCAGATCCCTGGTTTTTCGGATCCTTTCAATCTGCAGCCTCAGGGCCTCTAATTGTCTTCTTGTTTCAGCAAAATTCCGGGGTTCTAAGCTCACTCTTCCCACAAAGGGGGGCTCTTTACCAGACAGGTCAGGGGAAACCTCATCTAGATTAGTGATCATGGGAGATTCTGTATCTAGGGCCGTAGAAAAAACCTCTTCAGAGGTGATAATTGCAGGTGTTACTGAAGTGGGGGTGGACACCTGATGGACAGTTTTTGTGGTTTTAACTCGTGATGAGCGAGCATGCTTGTTACTACTCGGTACTCGCACGAGTATCACTGTACTCGGGCTACTCGGCGGGGACCGAGTAATCTCGCGATACTCATGCTGTACTCGTGGTCTTCATCCCTGCATGTTGGCGCTCTTTTGAGAGCCAGCCCTCATGCAGGGATTGGCTGGCAGACCACTGCAATGCCACAGCCCTGTTAGTTGTGGAATTGCAGTGATTGGCCGGCCCGCACAGCGTGACCGAGGCTTTATACCGGCCGGCGCGCTGTGCTCTGCTCACAGCCATCCAGACAGTCAGTGCAGGGAGAGTGTCGCTGCTTCAGGGAAAGGTTTGCGGCCCTTTATAGCTATTTCCGTAGCAGGGCTGCAGTGTGACCAAAAGTCCTTCTCAGGACTATTCTAGTTGTATACAGGCAGGCAGGGTATAACCAGGTCGGAGTACAGTAGCAGAGTCCTTCTCAGGACTATTGTTGCTGTATACAGGCAGGGTATAGCCAGGTCGGAATACAGGCTAGTGACCAGAAGAGTCCTTGTCAGGACTATTGTAGCAGTATACAGGCAGGCAGGCAGGCAGGTAGGGTATATAGCCATTCCTAGTGGTGACCGTATACCAGCCTTCATCATATCTGGGGCTGGTGTACACAGTCTAAACCAGTCCAGATAGTGTCAGAGTTCTCATTAATTTTTGCTCCTAAAAACCTGTTAGGTTCTTAGTGCGTCCGTGCTTGCATTTAAAAACCGCACGTGTGTGCCTGTCGGTGGCAGCGTACAGGTGCACTTGTGTGCGTTTTTACCAAACTATTATATAACGCACAAGTGTAGTGTATAATACACGTCAGTCAGCAGTGGCTGATAGTGTCAGAGTTCTCATTAATTTTTGCTCCTAAAAACCTGTTAGGTTCTTAGTGCGTCCGTGCTTGCATTTAAAAACCGCACGTGTGTGCCTGTCGGTGGCAGCGTACAGGTGCACTTGTGTGCGTTTTTACCAAACTATTATATAACGCACAAGTGTAGTGTATAATACACGTCAGTCAGCAGTGGCTGATAGTGTCAGAGTTCTCATTAATTTTTGCTCCTAAAAACCTGTTAGGTTCTTAGTGCGTCCGTGCTTGCATTTAAAAACCGCACGTGTGTGCCTGTCGGTGGCAGCGTACAGGTGCACTTGTGTGCGTTTTTACCAAACTATTATATAACGCACAAGTGTAGTGTATAATACACGTCAGTCAGCAGTGGCTGATAGTGTCAGACTTCTCATTAATTTTTGCTCCTAAAAACCTGTTAGGTTCTTAGTGCGTCCGTGCTTGCATTTAAAAACCGCACGTGTGTGCCTGTCGGTGGCAGCGTACAGGTGCACGATTTGCACAAACTTGGATATAACGCACAAGTCTAGTGAATACACGTCAGCACAGCATTGCAAAATGCGCAAGGGCGTTGGCAAGGAACAAGGAAGTGGACGTGATGGTGGTGCAGGCAGAGGCCCAGGTCGTGGGCAAACTCTAATTTCGCCACAACAAAGGGCCACATCTAGTCGCTCGCACGTCCTGTCCCAAATTCTTGGGGACCGCAGCAGTACACCGCTCTTGAACCAAGACCAGTGTCAACAGGTTGTTAGTTGGATAGCGGATAATGCTTCCAGTCAGATTGGCACCACCACAAACACTCTGTCTTCCACACGGTCAAGTGTCAGTAGCCGTGATACTGCACCGCACATTTCAGAACCTGATCCTCCTTCCTACCACAAGGCTGAGTACACGTCCTCGGACATTAATGATCCCACACTTGGACACTCGGAAGAGCTGTTCACGTTTCCATTCGCACATTCTGGCCTCTCGCCAGCTCATGTTGAAGTGGGTCATGAGGAGATCGTATGTACAGATGCCCAAATATTTGAGCAGCCACGTTCTCACGAAGTTGGCAACGTGTCTCAACAAGGGGTGGACGATGATGAGACACAATTGTCAGGAAGTCAGGAGGAGGAGCAGGGTGCGGAAGAGGAAGACGACGTGGTGGATGATCCAGTAACTGACCCAACCTGGCAGGAGGATATGCAGAGCAAGGACAGCAGTGCACAGGGGGAGGGAGGCGTAGCATCCCAACAGGCAGTAAGAAGCAGGGTGGTGGCTCCAGGCAGAAGTCAGGCAACCGTTCCCCGGAACAACAACACGACACAAAGTGCCTATACAAATGTTAGGTCTTCCCGAGTCTGGCAGTTTTTTAAGTTGGCTCCAGATGATCCTAAAAAGGCCATTTGCAACACCTGCTGTGCCAGCATCAGCAGGGGTACCAAAACTAGCAGCCTGACCACCACCAGCATGATCAGGCACATGTCAGCCAAGCACCCGACTTTGTGGGAAGTACAACAGAGTCGAGGAGCAGTGCTTGCTGATGTCACTGCTACGTCTTCGCTGGTTGTGCATGCGAGCCAATCCCCTGTCCATGCTGCCTGCAAACAAGCCTCCTCCGGTCCTGCACCTGCAGTTGCCTACGCAGAAATAACACCATCATCAAGCACGTCCTTGTCCCAGCGCAGCGTTCAGTTATCCATTCAGCAAACCTTTGAACGCAGGCGCAAATACACTGCCAACACCCCACATGCCACAGTTCTAAATGCTAACATTTCGCGACTGCTTGCACTGGAAATGTTGCCTTTTAGGCTGGTGGAGACAGAAGCATTCCACGACCTGATGGCGGCAGCTGTCCCACGTTAGTCGGTCCCCAGCCGCCACTATTTCTCCCGGTGTGCCGTCCCCGCGTTGCATAACCACGTGTCACAAAACATCACACATGCCCTGAACAACGCTGTTTCACCCAAAGTCCACCTAACCACAGACACGTGGACAAGTGCTTGTGGGCAAGGCCGCTACATCTCGTTGACGGCACACTGGGTTAATATTGTGGAAGCTGGGACCCAGTCTGATCGAGGGACGGAACACGTCCTTCCCACACCAAGGTTTGCTGGCCCTACCTCAGTCAGGGTTTCACCCACACTCTACAGCTCCGGAATGTCATGCTCTTCAGCCTCCTCCTCCTGCGCATCCTCATCCACTTTACCCTCCACACCAGTCCCAAGCTGGAAGCACTGCAGCACTGCCTCGGCGAAGCGGCAACAGGCTGTGCTGAAGCTAATCTGCATAGGTGACAAACCCCACAATGCAGAAGAGGTGTGGACAGCTCTGAAACAGCAGGCAGATCACTGGCTCACACCTCTGAACCTAAAGCCAGGAAAGGTCGTGTGTGACAATGGCCGGAACCTGGTGGCGGCTTTGAGGCGAGGCCAGATGACACATGTTCCATGCGTGGCCCATGTGCTCAACCTCGTGGTTCAGCGGTTTCTAAAGTCATACCCAGAGCTGTCTGATCTGCTGGTAAAAGTTCGCCGCCTGTCTGCACATTTTCGAAAGTCACCTACTGCTTCAGCCGGCCTTGCCGGCTTTCAGCGCCGTTTGCATCTTCCGGCTCACAGACTGGTGTGTGATGTCCCCACGCGTTGGAATTCAACTCTGCACATGTTGGTCAGGATATGTGAGCAGAAGAGGGCAGTTGTTGAGTACCTGCATCACCTAAGCCATCGGGAAATGGGTCAAACTCCACACATTACACCTGAGGAGTGGAGATGGATGTCCGACCTATATACCATCCTCCAAAACTTTGAGGACTCCACCAAGATGGTGAGTGGTGATGACGCCATTATTAGCGTCACCATACTGCTACTCTGCCTTCTAAAACGGTCTCTGCTCAAAAACAAACATGATGCATTGCAGGCGGAGCGCGATGAGTTGCAGCAAGAAACAGTAGTGGGTGTGGGTGATAACACACAGCCCAGCCTCGTCTCATCACAACGTGCAGTGGAGGACTATGACGAGGAGGAGGATGAAGACATGGAGCAACTCTCCGGCCAAATTGAGGATATGACATGCACACCAGTCATATCCTCGGTTCAGCGTGGCTGGCCAGAGGACAGGGTAGATGAGGAGGAGGAGGAGGAGGAGGAGGACAGCATGTTCAGTCATCGTGTTGGTCAGGCTACTGAAGTCCTGGCTGTTAAGAGTCTGGCGCACATGGCTGACTTTATGGTAAGCTGCCTGTCTCATGACCCTCGCGTTAAGAACATCTTGGCCGACAATCATTACTGGTTGGTAACACTGTTAGACCCACGCTACAAGGAGAACTTTATGTCTCTTATTCCCGAGGCGGAGAGGTCAACCAAAATGCAGCAGTTCCGGAAGGCCATAGTCACGGAAGTAGGCAAAGCATTCCCCTCACAAAACGCTAGCGGCATAGGTCAGGAATCAGTGGACAACCAAGGCGTACAGCCGAGAGAGGCACAAGTCCAATCCGCCAGAGGTAGGGGAACAGTCTTTAAGATGTGGGACAGTTTTCTCAGCCCCTCACGTACCACAGTCCCTGAGGTGCGGGGTAGTGCCACAAGAAATCCTAAGTTTGCCCAGATGCTCAAGGAGTACCTTGCAGATCGAACAACTGTACTCCGACATTCCTCTGTGCCTTACAATTATTGGGTATCCAAGGTGGACACGTGGCATGAATTGGCTCTCTACGCCTTGGAAGTCCTGGCCTGCCCTGCTGCTAGCGTTTTGTCAGAGCGTGTTTTTAGTGCCGCAGGTGGAATCATTACAGATAAACGTGTGGAGGTCATATAGCTAGTTAGACTGACCAGGTCTGTAATTAAAGACGCGGGGGGGTTCCCGTGGCTGAAGATAGGGATTAGGATATTAATTTTGATACAGTTGATCAAGTCCGGAGGGAATACCTTTTGTACCCCTCCTCCATATCACGAGATACCCTTATTAGGGGGTTCCCGTGGCTGAAGATAGGGATTAGGACATTAATTTTGGTGCAGCTGATCAAGTCCGGAGGGAATACATTTTGTACCCCTCCTCCATATCACGGGATACCCTTATTACTATATAGCTGAGGAGTTGCCAGCTAGTATAGAGGTGTAGCCTTAGGTGCCGGCCGGACTCTAACGTTCACCGCATAGTTATATTAGTGTAATCCAGACACCACCAAGATAGCAAAAATGTTCAGACAGAGGAGACAGAAAGTTGAGAGGCCTGAAGGTTCACAGACTGTGTTAGCGCTAGTTGCAGAGAGAAGGGAAGAAAGCTGTATGTCGTGCCTTGGAGATTTTTAAAATGTTAGAATTACCAAAAGGAGGTCGGTTACAACCGTCACTATGAGCAACAGCATTGAAAGCAAAAAAGGGCAAGTTAAAAGACAGGAGATTGTTGAATGATGCAGAATTGTTTGGCAGAATATCGCAGGCATTGCTATCAGAAAGATATATTGAGATTGAAGATGAAGATGAGCAAGGGGATGTTGTGTTTTACTATATGTTACCCGAGTCTGAGGACAGATCTGAGGGTCCTCCGATAGGTTGTTTTGTTGCTGCCCCACAACCTGATCCCCATTCTATTCCCCCGTCCCGGAGATATTCACAGATGCTGCAGTCACTAGACAGCATCCCTTAACTCTTTCCACACCCATACCCCTTTTCCCTCCCATACCTGCAATGCCGTCTCTCCCCATACCGGCCAGTCTGCCGTCACACTCCCCAATTATCAATTCCCTCCCCTTGGATCCCCCTTTTTTCCTTAGGACACATAGTGAGCCTTACCCCGAACCTGACGAGGAACAGCCCTCATTTAAATATGTCCCTTTCAACCCCACCCAGTCAGCGGCATTAATCCCCTGCCTGCCAGATCCCAGCATTAACCCTATGCGATTTTATAGGAAGATGCTACAGGTCCATCAGTTATACTCAGCTGCCCGGAAGGACCTTGTTAATCTCACCAAAGTAAAAGCAGGAGACAGTTTTTGGCTCTTATTGGAGCCCCATCTCCCAATGCACCCAGGCACTGATGACACTATTTTTTTAAAGTGGACAACAGTATTGTGCCGCTTTAAAAAGATGGGCTCAAGATCAATTTGTGCATACAAATGTGCCGGTGCAGCCCCCGCCACAGCCCATGCCCCAACAAAGTCCAAACCCCGTATACGTAGCTCCCAATCAACAAAACCAGCAGAGCCAGCAACAGAATTGTTGGCGTTGTGGTCAGTTTAGTCACTATCAAAGAAAGTGTCACACCTCCAAATCTCAGTGTTTGGCCAGGTACCCTCAAAACCGTAACCAAAACCTGCAACACATACATTTACAATAAAGGTGTTCCCTGTAGATTCAGTAATGATCTACCTGAAGCCAGGTGTGCCTTTTCCCAGAGTATCATAGTATCCCTTTAAATCAGTTTTAGGAGATTTTCCAAGATACTGCCCACAGTCCGGCTGCACCCAGGAGTCTGCCCCAACCTTCCCTAATGACACAGGGGGGAGCCCCGGACTGCTTGTTTTTGTTGCAGTGATTTCCAATCCCAAGCTACCCGCTTTAATGATGTTCTCCATTCCACTCCATCAATCTTAAGATCTTAAGGTTTCTATAATATATGTTTCTGTAGTACCTTTGTTTCTGCTGGCTGACACGGTACAGAAATATATTTTATATATTTCTATAGTGAAAGTTCTGCCCATGGTTTTTTTTCTTGTATCTGTTTTTCCCACCAGCTGTTCTAACATCGCGCATCCTGAAGGAGTCAGGGGGGGCATAAGTCAGTGCAGGGATGTGTGGGAGTATTATCAGTAAGCTGCTGCTAGTCACAAGTTGTAGAGAGCAGAAAAAAACAATAAAAAAAATAAGGAAGTAGAGAAAAGTAAAAAAAAAAAAAAAGGAAAAAGGTAGCTTCAGCAGATTTACAAAGCTGTTTCTGTCTTATGTACTAACCAGTGCTTTTTCCGGCTGGTGGAGTGGATTTTGTTTAATCTTTAGAGTTCAAAATTTCATAGGAGATTATCAATAGTATTCTGCTGCTATTTAAATAATTAAATTAATTTTGCAGGGAAAAGTATATTTTTAAAATATACAAATTAGGTTTTCGTTTTTATGGTTACGTTTTTGTTTTTTATTATTTTTGCATACAAACTGCCAATATTGATTGTTTTCCTTTTTTTTTTGTAGATATAGAATATCTATGAACCCTGTTGTAAGGTTTCAAAATTTCCCAGTAGAGTATAAGTTATATTTATTTGTTGGTTAATCTTATTGTTTACTGTTATAGATCTATATATTTTGCCAAAGTAGTATATAAAAAGGGAGGAAGTAGATATCTATTGTATTTTTCCAGCAGTAGACATATTGGATAGGCTTTAAAGCAGGCTTTAAAGCTGGCCTTTTTTTTGCAACAGTTATGTCATGTTTATTGGATTATTATGAATGTAGGAATATATGTCTGTTATAGGAATGATCTAATCTATATTTCTTTTAGTCTTTGTTTTTATAGATGGAACAAGATGGTGGTCGATTCTGCACTGGATATGCTACAGTTCACACAACATGAGGTAATCTAAATTTAGGCCACTCCCTCCCCTCCTATCGGTACAGAAGGAAGTGACGTAAGTGCCTCTCTAGATGGGTGGAGCAGAGGTAGGTAAGATAGTCAAAATGTATGTAGGATGTAGATCTTTCCTGTTGTCAAATAAGCTAGGTACGCCGAAAAGAAAGTCTAGATCTGAGCTGATGGAATCGGATGGAGATCCCCGTATAGGTGCAGCTGACCAAGAAGCAGTGAACGGGCCTAGAGTTGAGGAGTCCTTTACCATGCATAAAGGCCATGTCTCGGTGACACCGGTCACGTCAGTGACTTCTGTCGCTCCTTGTGTTCTTAAATCCCTACAGGAAAAAGTGAACCAATAAGAAGTGGAGTGCGAGACGCAGGGAGCCGGCTGACTGAGGAAGGTCTGTGGATGAAGGGTGGTAAGCTTTCTCTGCCATGAGATCTCTTCTTAATGATGGCCCAAGTAACATGGACTAACATCTGTGAAAGTTAGATATCAGTGTGCGCTTTGGTGACGCCAGGGTTCAGTACCCAGGTAGATAAACTCACCCAGTCTTGTGAAGCACGTTTTTAAAACAATGAGGAAAAACTGTAAAGAGTCCGTAGAAACACCCTGCACCTGCTCTACCCATTCTTAGAGACTGCAAACTGATTATAGATGTTTATCATGAGCACGTTGTATGCAAGTCTGTGCGTGTTGTGTAGATTTCTTTCCAGGTCTGGTCAGAGGCTTTCCAGTGCAGAAAACGACGTCATTGCTGAAAATCCACATAATGCAAGTGGTATGTAAACAAACAAACAAACTGATAAGTTGTAAATCAATGCGTGTTGTATTTCTCTTTAGTGTGTGTTGTGTTTCTCTTTAGTAATAAACAGGTTCCAATGTAAAATGTTTTTCTTTGGTCTAGCGCAAACCATGTATAATTTTCATATGATTGACTAATTAGTGAAATAAACAAGTGTATTTTCTAATTCCAGATCCTAAATCAGAGTTAGTAGTATATGGTTTTCGGTCCGGAGACTGATTAATCCTAAAAGGACACAGAAATTTCGATAAAGCTCAACGGCAGGACAACATAGATTCACGCCCCGCATTGCAGAAGGGTCGATCCACAGAAGCTGCACTGACCGTCCTGCTTATATTTATCCTTTACAAAAAACCTGTACAGTCCCAAACCATCATTGCCGAAACAGAAGAGAGGACTTAGAGAAACTTGAGACATGGGAAAGTCCAACTACAAAGGGTGAGGACTCGCCTAGGGGTCCTTGGTCTCAAACCGGTGAAGAAATCCCATTCCCCTCTCCACCCATGCCTCAACGTTCAGTCAGGCAGGATTTCCCAACAGATCTTTCTTCCTCTTTTCCTAAGGGAACACGGTACCCTTAGTATTTGGAAATGGCAGAAATAAGTCAAGGGGAGGACTGTTGAAGGTACGAATTGAGTAGTCGAAAATACTTAATTCAGCCATTTCATAGACCCAAAAATGTGGTTTGGTTAATGTAATCTAACCATTACAAATGTTTTTGTTTCCTACTAATTTCAGTAATTTTCCTTAATACAAAATGCTAGATATGGAAAATCTCATTTCAGGAAAAGTTTTGGAAGAGCCTATCCCATCAGGCTGATGTCTCTCCGGCCTAGTCTGCGGAGCACTGGCAGTGACACGCGACTTGACGTCACATCTCAAAAACCAATGGACCCAACACAACCGAAGCAGAAAGCGGCTGCTATTCAACCCATTATTCCAGAAGGTTTTTCCAAGTCTGGGCCACAAACTGTTCACATGAAGCCTCATCATGTTTTGTTGTTTTTTATCAAGAGCAGATTATCCAGGTTCACAAAGTGGCCCTAAGTGGACTAGCACTGACTAAGCATCCTCCTTTTTGTTTAATATCCAGAAAGAAGAACCATGGACAATTTCCAAATGTCCTTTTGTTTTTTGTTTTTTTAATTATGTGCTAATTTTTAAATAAGGTTTAGATTCAATTTTTCCTAATCAGGATAATGTGCCCTAATAAGAGTAATAACGCCAATTCTAATAGCCCCTATAAATCATAGAGTTATATTTAATAAATAAAAATAAGTACTTAAGGGGGGGAGCAAAAAAAAGCCTATAGTGTTAAATTAAACAACCGATTTCATGAAAAGCCCGCATATATAGATATAGATATAATTAAAGTCCCAAGGGCAATAGGTCACAAATAAGTCCCAAATAATAAAATATATCTAAATGGGGAAAATTTTTAAATTTAAGGTTAATAATATTCACAGATATTTTATTAAAGGGGGGACTGTGGAGGTCACCTGAGCTGTAGTATGTTTATTTAAACGTAATAAGAATATCTGTGTATATAACTAAATCAAAATGTAGATGTAGATGCAAAATTATCTGTCTGTCTGTGTAGCAATTGCACAGACCTATAGTATAATTCAAAGTTGTATAATCATGAAGGAGTTAACTAAAGATGATGAAGCCAGATGTGAAGCTATAAACTCTTATCAGTAATGTTCACACAAAAGGAATGTACGGGAGGGCAGGAGTGATGTGAGAAATTGGGGAGTGAATGCACTCCTTCGTTAGTTTCAAGGTTATTTAGGCTTACTTACTGTATAATTGGATCTATCTCATTAAAACCAAGTCAGTTGGTGATGCTGGCTGAAAAGAGAGCATGTCTGTGTTCTTTGTCTTATATACATTGATATATATCGGCACTGGTATACAGCATTAATGGGGCACCGTCTCTGGATCCTAAACGAAGACTCCATTAGCAGTCTTGACCCAAAATTCCTCCCTTGACAAACGCACCCACCTGTCAACTGAAAATGCTGACAGGCTGACTCTGATCAAGATGAACAAGGGTTGGATTGGGCCAGACTTCACCACACCACCAGCAAATGAGAGCGGAATTTAAAGTTTGTAACGGGAATTTGCCATGTACCTCCAGTCACCCATGGGTACACACTTCTGGACTTTGGATAATCGCTGGACTGCTCCTCCTTCTCCTCATGCGCCACCATGATGACCGTTACAATAGTTAGGCCTTTGTTTCAGGTATACCCCCAGTGGTAAATTTTTTCGCCCATTCTTTGCAGAATGGACATTACAACGACAGGAGACCCGCTCCTTTGCAATGGGAACAATGTTTTGAGGCCCTCATGCACGTCTCTATCCAGGGACAATGTGGAGCCTCCCAATTTTTGGCTGCCCTGCCAAAGGGCTATACTATAATACACCCACTTCCTGACAATGGACACTTAATGTTTTGAGGCCCTCATGCACGTCTCTATCCAGGGACAACGTCGAGCCTCCCAATTTTTGGCTGCCCTGCCAAAGGGCTATACTATAATACACCCACTTCCTGACAATGGACACTTAATGTTTTGAGGCCCTCATGCACGTCTCTATCCAGGGACAACGTGGAGCCTCCCAATTTTTGGTTGCCCTGCCAAAGGGCTATACTATAATACACCCACTTCCTGACAATGGACACTTAATGTTTTGAGGCCCTCATGCACGTCTCTATCCAGGGACAACGTGGAGCCTCCCAATTTTTGGCTGCCCTGCCAAAGGGCTATACTATAATACACCCACTTCCTGACAATGGACACTTAATGTTTTGAGGCCCTCATGCACGTCTCTATCCAGGGACAACGTGGAGCCTCCCAATTTTTGGCTGCCCTGCCAAAGGGCTATACTATAATACACCCACTTCCTGACAATAGATACTTAATGTTTTGAGGCCCTCATGCACGTCTCTATCCAGGGACAATGTGGAGCCTCCCAATTTTTGGCTGCCCTGCCAAAGGGCTATACTATAATACACCCACTTCCTGACAATGGACACTTAATGTTTTGAGGCCCTCATGCACGTCTCTACCCAGGGACAACGTGGAGCCTCCCAATTTTTAGCTGCCCTGCCAAAGGGCTATACTATAATACACCCACTTCCTGACAATGGACACTTAATGTTTTGAGGCCCTCATGCACGTCTGTATGCAGGGACAACGTGGAGCCTCCCAATTTTTGGCTGCCCTGCCAAAGGGCTATACTATAATACACCCACTTCCTGACAATGGACACTTAATGTTTTGAGGCCCTCATGCACGTCTCTATCAAGGGACAACGTGGAGCCTCCCAATTTTTGGCTGCCCTGCCTAAGGGCTATACTACAATAGACCCACTTCCTTACAATGGGCACTTTAGGTTTACAGGCCATCATGCACGTCTGTATGCAGGGGCATTGGTGAACCTCACAATTTTGGACTGCCCTGGCAAAGGAAAATACTACAAAGACTCACTTCCTCAAAATGGGCACATTAGACTCAGAGGCCTTTATGTACGTCTCTTCTCATCGGAGTGCCACACAATGTTTTACGTAAAATCTTTCATGTATTGATCTCAAAAAGTAACATACATTAGCTCTATCTCACTATTGGGTATGTGCCCTTAACATTTCCGCCATGAAAATTCATTTTGGTGTCATTTTTGAAGGTTTTCTGGTGAGTCCGTAAAAATGGTGTAAAACGCGGACAAAATTGTTCACAGCTGTGACTTTTGAGTGATAAATGCTTCAAGGGGTCTTCCCCATGCTGTTGCCATGTCATTTGAGCACTCTTCTGAGACTTTTGTGCCATTTCTAGGGTTTCTACATGCTGCCGGGGGTCATTTCACAAAAATACTCGGGTCTCCCATAGGATAACATTGGGCTCGGTGCTCGGGCCGAGTACACGAGTATCTTGGGATGCTCGGCCCGAGCCTCGAGCACCCGAGCTTTTTAGTACTCGCTCATCACTAGTTTTAACCAAATTGCTCTCATCGGTATGAGATAAGGGTTTATTTTTGGTAAAAGAATTGGATCTCTTATTATGAAATTTACTGTTATAAAAATTTCTATGATGACTATTCAATCTAGGTCTCTGATTAAAGGATCCCCTGTCTGTTATTTTATTATTGGAAGTAAGGGGTTTTATCGAGATCATGTCCTGCCTATCACGTTGAAGTTTTTTAGATTTCCTAAATATAGTGTCCTGTTCTAATTGTGTGAGCTTTGTGTTAATATCAGAGTTCAAGATTCTGTATTCAGGATGGAGATCATAACGGGTAAGATCCTTATAAAGTTCATTAATATTTACTGTAGCTTCATTGGCAATCAAAGTTCTTTTTTTATATAGGCATTGTAACATTGCCTGCATGCAGTTCTTAAGAATCCCATCCCACTCAGACGTAAAAATAGGGTCTGCGGGAAAAGGAGAGTCATGCTTGACCCTTAAGCCCCTAGGGCATAGTTTCTCCTCCATATAAATAGAAAGAAATCTGGCATCAAGCCCAAACCTTAGTTCCTCCTTAAGTAGGTCCCCCAAACGTAGAAATAGTTTCTTCAAAGTCACCGTATCCTCTTCAGTGTATATGTTGGGTAAGTCAAGATCCCAATCTGCATTATGATTCTCATATGCACCTACTGTCTGTAGGATCAATTTTTCTCTGGACGTAAGTCGATGGTTGAAATAATCCATGTTTCTGACCCTCTGCTGCTGTATCCACGAGAAGAAAGGAACTGGTCACGCCAGGTCCAAATAACAGGAAGAAGCAAGCACTGTGGAAAAAAGAAGCGCAATAGGGTCTCATCCGAGTAATTTTAGGGTGATAAGAGTAAAATACACTCACCAAATAGAGTTGTGAAAGTCACAACTACTATGCATGCATAGAATCCAGGCCAACGGCAGCAGCACCCAGGATGGCTGATAACGGAGAGTAGTGAAGTAGGGCTTTCAAGGCCGCGCCAGTGTTCCTGTATGCGTATATTTCAAATATTCTGTTATTGCTTCCTATGAGTGGTTATTGGTTTTATTATTATTACATATTATTTACTAGTACATATAATGCACAATGCACTTTGAATATATTATCCGCCTGTCAGAATGACGGGTTATGAGGGTTTTCTAGATGCCTGTATATATATTTTTTTTCTCGGAGCTTTGTCTCGGGTGACACACTAGCTCCCTATCTTAATCCTTGACATGCGCACTTCGTTTTTTCCCACGCTCTGAACTTTATTCACCCCGCCTCCGGCGTTCATGCTGGGATTTCTACGCCTTTGGAGTATAGTTAGCCGCACTGGTGGTTTTGCGTCCTGGGTGCTGCTGCCGTTGGCCTGGATTCTATGCATGCATAGTAGTTGTGACTTTCACAACTCTATTTGGTGAGTGTATTTTACTCTTATCACCCTAAAATTACTCGGGTGAGACCCTATTGCGTTTCTTTTTTCCACAGTGCTTGCTTCTTACAGCCGTACAACTGACAGAACTCGTGGAACACCTCTGCTTCAAAAGCCGGGCCTTGGTCAGTAAGCACCTTTTCTGGATATCCATGTGGTCGGCAGAAATAAGCCTGGAACGCTCTAGCGGCAGTTCGACCAGTTAGGTCCTTAACTGGGACAACCACCATGAATCTTGAATAGTGGTCTACTATGGTCAACGCGTAGGCGTACCCACTTCGACTGGGGGTGAGCTTGACGTGGTCCAGGGCGACTAGCTCCAGCGGCTGATGTGTGATGATCGGGTGTAGGGGCGCCCTCTGGCTGGCCTCATCCTTCCTCCTCAGCGTGCACGGACCACACTCTCGGCACCAGGCTTCTACCGACTCCCATAACCACATATTCCACATTTTTGTACTGACATAGTCAGGATTGCATCTTACCAAACAGTAAATCCACTTATAACCTCAACCAAGAATATATGATGCCAAATTTCCTTAAAAATACTTTATTAATTTATTCAGCAAATAAAAACACATAAACAACCATAAAGGCACAGCAGGGTAGAGAAATGTACAACTGTGACTCCCACGAATTGGGGGAGGGTGGGTGGGGACCGAAAAATAGATCTTAACACCTTATATAGTACGGTATTATAGCACCATCCTCGGTCTGTATTCACATGCTGTAAATATATAGAGATTAAATTACTAATCACATAACCTACATGGGAAAACCTAGGGAGAATCCCCCATGAGCACACTGGTTCAACAAACTACCACAAGTATCCACAAAAATACCATAATTCAAAAGTGTAAACCTAGGAAACCCAGGTCCCATACAGCGATAGTAGAGCAAATCACACTTATAGTTTTAGAAAACATCCATATTTATTAAGTCCCCCGTGGATTATCAACACACCTATGGACCACAAGGGGGGCCTCCCAGACTAACAATTAGCCTGCTGGTATTCCCCAAATGGGGCTTTATTTCCTAGGAGCACCCGCACCCGCACCACCCCCCCCTTTTTTTCCTTCCCTTTTTTCCCCCCATTCCCACCCTTGATTAATTGATTTGTGATGGGATTAAAATATAGGGATATGGTTGGATACTGTGGGGGATTTCCTCCAAAGAGGGGGGTGGTGGGGTGATAACCTCTGCAGGAAGTGGGGTTTTCTAAAAATCCAGCCAGTTCTAGCATGGTTGCTGGGTATAGGAGGGTGATCTTTAATGCTGTAGGGGGTTTATTTAATGATTCTCTCCTCCCTATTGGGGGTGTATATAAGATAAATGGGAAATATGATATTTGGGCTTTCAAATTGATATTGGTATGGGAAATGGGAATGTGCAGTTCATATGGTCCATAATGGGTTAATGGGTGATTCTTACTATATCGTCCGAGCTAGTGATGTGATAATATAAATCGATCCGTGAGTATTATTGAATCGTTATTCATATAATAAAATAGAGAGGTACATGTGATAATTGGGTGGTTCTCGATCCTGGGGAGTGGATGCGTGTGGTTCATGCCGTGGGTGCTATTATTGCCGTTGAGCTATCCATGTTGAGCGCGGGTTATTTCGGGCTGGAGGACACCTCGCTCTGAAGTACGGCCGCAGTGTGGGGGCCGCGCGCATGCCCGGTAGTGGTGGCATCGCGTTGCCATGGCTGCCGGGCCTGCGTGTGTCCCTCCTCAGGCCGGAAACAGAAGTGAGGTAATTTCCGCTTTGCCCTCGGGCTGGAACTATGCCGCGCCGACAAACATGGAACGCATTAGGCAATTATGGACCACATGCAGAGATCTTTAGGTGAATATATAAGGGATACTAGTTATGTAGCGTGTGTATCTGCCTCCTGAGGAAGCCCTAGGCGGTGAAACGCGTTGAGGCGTCTGGTGGGTGGGATCCGTTTACATTTGGTCAGGTCTGTATGCCCATACTATATCATTGTAATATATGCTGTATTTTTTTATGTGCATTTTTTGCTCTAACCAGTGGGTCACACACTTTGGACTGGGAGCCGCACACCTCTCAACTCCAGAGTTCTGGGGGCGAGAGGGTGCGGGTGCTCCTAGGAAATAAAGCCCCATTTGGGGAATACCAGCAGGCTAATTGTTAGGCTGGGAGGCCCCCCTTGTGGTCCATAGGTGTGTTGATAATCCACGGGGGACTTAATAAATATGGATGTTTTCTAAAACTATAAGTGTGATTTGCTCTACTATCGCTGTATGGGACCTGGGTTTCCTAGGTGAGCGGACTGTGTTCTATGTATTGCTATAGGTGTACTTACACTTTTGAATTATGGTATTTTTGTGGATACTTGTGGTAGTTTGTTGAACCAGTGTGCTCATGGGGGATTCTCCCTAGGTTTTCCCATGTAGGTTATGTGATTAGTAATTTAATCTCCATATATTTACAGCATGTGAATACAGACCGAGGATGGTGCTATAATACCGTACTATATAAGGTGTTAAGATCTATTTTTCGGTCCCCACCCACCCTCCCCCAATTTGTGGGAGTCACAGTTGTACATTTCTCTACCCTGCTGTGCCTTTATGGTTGTTTATGTGTTTTTATTTGCTGAATAAATTAATAAAGTATTTTTAAGGAAGTTTGGCATCATATATTCTTGGTTGAGGATATAAGTGGATTTTCTACCGACTCCCGCATCCCACTCCAATAGAACCGCTCCCTCAATAGCATCTCCAGCTTCTTCCATCAGAAGTGTCCGGCACCATCATGGTATGCCCGCAAAACAGTGGCCACATCAGCTTGGGGAATAACCAAATAGCAGGTTTTCTCATGAGTCTTCGGGTTGATCAGCTCACGGTACAGCTTCCCTTGATGTAGATACAGCCATTTCCGTTCCTTCCACAAGCGTTGAGCTTCAGCTGGGGCGGCAGGGTCCATCCCAACAGCGCCTTGTTCCACCAGGGTCTTGACGAGGCGGACAGCCGGCGCCTGGTTTTGAGCCTCCTGCCACTCCTGACTGGGCAGTGGATCCAGGTTCACCCGTTGTTGGTGGACCTGTACCTTCTCCGTTGGGGGCCGGTGAAATGCAGGCAACTCGATCTCTTCGAGGTCGTCATCCTCGCACCCTTCTACTGACAAATGGGGCATCCGAGAGAGTGCATCAGCATTAATGTTGACACGACCAGCTCTGTACTTGATAGTGAAGTCATAGTTGGCTAGCCGGGCCACCCACCGTTGCTCCAACGCGCCCAACTTGGCCGTGTCCAGGTGAGTCAACGGATTGTTGTCCGTGAAAGCGGTGAATTTTGCTGCGGCCAAGTAGTGGCGAAACCGCTCGGTGATAGCCCATACCAATGCCAGGAGCTCGAGCTTGAAGGAGCTGTAGTTCTCAGGGTTCCTTTCAGTTGGCCGAAGCTTCCGGCTAGCATAAGCAATCACTTTCTCCTTCCCATCCTGGACCTGGGACAGGACGGCCCCCAATCCCACATTGCTGGCGTCGGTGTAGAGGATGAATGGGCAGCCATAGTCAGGATACGCTAGGACCTCTTCCCCGGTCAAGGCCGCTTTCAGCTGGCAGAAGGATTCCTCATGCCTTTCTTCCCACACCAGTGGTGCTCCGATGGGTCTACCACCTTTGGTCTTTCCCACGAGGAGATCTTGCATGGGGGCAGCCATCTTCGTGTACCCTTTGATAAAGCGCCGGTAGTACCCCACCAGACCCAGAAACTGCCTTACTTCCCTCACTGGGGTTGGTCTCGGCCAGCCTTGGATGGCAGTGATCTTCTCAGGGTCGGGGGCGACACCATCTGCACTTAACACGTGCCCCAGGTACTGCACTCTGGGCTTCAGCAGGTGACACTTGGAGGGCTTCAACTTCATCCCATATTTGGCAAGGGACGCAAACACCTCGGCCAGGTGCTCCAGATGGGCTTCATACGTCTGGGAGTACACAATCACATCATCCAAGTATAATAGGACGGTCTCGAAGTTTAGATGTCCCAGACAGCACTCCATCAGCCGTTGGAAGGTTCCTGGGGCATTGCACAGCCCGAACGGCATACTATTGAATTCAAAGAGCCCCATCGGGGTGGTGAAGGCGGTTTTCTCCCGGTCCTCCGGCGCCACTGCCACTTGCCAGTATCCACTGGTAAGGTCAAGGGTAGAGAAGTAATTTGCAGTCCTCAGTGCGGCCAAAGACTCTTCAATACGGGGCAGCGGATAAGCATCTTTATGCGTTATCTGGTTAATCTTTCGGTAGTCCACACACATCCGCATGGTGCCATCCTTCTTCTTGACCAGCACCAACGGGGCAGCCCAGGGACTACAGCTGTCCCGAATAACCCCTGCCTCCTTCATGTTCCTCAACATATCTTTGGCGCACTGATAATGCGCAGGGGGAATAGGCCTGTACCTCTCTTTGATAGGGGGGTGCTCGCCGGTGGGGATGTGGTGTTGGACCCCTTTAATCTGCCCAAAGTCTAAGGGATGTTTGCTGAAAACTTGCTCATACTCCCGCACCACCCTGTACACCCCCTCTTTGTGATGTGTAGGGGTATCGTCAGTGCCCACATGTAGCTATTGGTGCCACTCATTTAACTCCCCTTGAGGCGGGTGAGTGCTGGCAGTAGGTGGAGAGACCGGGGGAGCTGCCTCGTGAATCGTGTGGGGATCTAGGGTGAGCAGTTTGGCAAGGGTGGCATACCGGGGAAACCTGACTTCTTCCTCCCCACAATTCAGCACCCTCACGGGCACTCTCCCCTTCTTTACATCTACCACACCTCGGGCGGCCATTACGGTGGGCCAGTGTTCAGAGGGCATGGGCTCTATCATGGCAGGGTAGTCATGCCCCTGAGGCCCTACTGCCGCTCTACACCAAATCATCATTTCACTCCTAGGGGGTACAATCAATGGAGCAGCATCCATCACTCTCACTCCACCAATCTCTCCTCCTGTTGAGTTCACATGTTGGCGGTACATCAGGGCTCGGATCTCATGCTGCACAGCTCTCTGCCGGCTTCCCGCCGCCGTGGCGGCCAACTGCTGCAGTAGGGCCAACACATCACCCATGCAGTGCTCCATCACATTGGTTCCTAGCACTATCTTCGGGTTATGGTCACTGGGTTCGTTCATAATCACAATCATACCCTGGTGTTGCAGTTCAGCTCGCCCCACAGTCATAGCCACTTGTTTATACCCCACTTCGGTCAATGGCAGTCCATCAGCGGCAATCAGTGTTATACTAGTATCTGGGGGTGCCAGCTCGTCTGTCCCCCAATACCGCTGGTATAAGGTGTATGGTATGGTGGTTACCTGTGATCCAGTGTCCAAGAGAGCCATCACCGGGATGCCGTCCACAGCCAAGGGAATGATGGGACGGGCACCGATATACCGGTCCCGCCAGTCTGGAGGGCCACGGGGTTCTACTCCTGAGGATTGGCCCGTGGCCCCAGGGGTTGCTCGTTTAACGGGCACTGTCGGAAGTAATGGCCAGGCTTGTTGCACTTGTAGCAGGTGGAAGGCCTGTTCCGTGAGTTGTTAGCACTTCTCCGCTGCATCCAGGGAACATCCTCAGGGCTGTCGGCGAGCTGTATCCTGGGTGGAGGCTGGGATCTGGTCAAAGGTTGGAGTGCAGCAAGAATCTTGGCAAGGTCTCCGTCCATGCGGCGGACCTGGGCTGCCAGCTCTTCCATTGTGCTGCTGGGAGCTGTAGGCATTGGAGAGGCTGGTGGAGCAGGGGCCACCACGACGGGGGCTGTCTCAATTGGCCACGGGGCTGGCTCCGAGATTTCTGAAGCTGGGGGTTGCAGCGCTTTAATGGCCCGTTCCTTTAACACAGCAAAGTCCACATCCGGGTGTTCCAGGGCCCACAGCCGGAGCTGTTTGCGATCCTCAGAGGAGCTCATCCCCTGCACAAATTGCTCTACCAGCATCTTGTTGCTGTCCGCCTCATTGATGGTATCTACCCGCTTTAGGGTGCGAAGAGCGGTTTGCAGGCGTAAAGCGTAGTCCCGAATGCTATCCACAGGCCGTTGCCGGCACTGGTAAAACTGCATCCTCAGCTCAGCTTCGGTACGGGTCTCAAAGGCAGTCTGTAGCTTCTCAAATATGGTGGCTACAGAGAGCCGGTCCCCCTCGGCCCAGGTCTCCACTTCCTGCTCAGCCGCGCCGGTTAGCTGGCCCAGCACTACCGCTGCACGTTGCTTATCAGTTAGGGGGTACAATTCCAAAAGCGGATTAAGTTTTTTACGGAAGACCTGTAAAACATCAGGTTTCCCGTCATACTGCGGTAGCCAGGTAGCTCCGGGCGTATAGGGCAAGGAGAATGGCATCACCTGAGCGAGAGCGGGGGCAGCGGCACCTCCTGTCAGCGCGGCCGGGACCTGGGCAGGCCCATTCCCATCCACGGGTGCCACCGCGGCTGGGACCACCGCTCCTCCAGCGGCTCCGTCAGGCGCAGACATCTTGTTTCCGTCCCCCTTAGCTTCTTTCCGGCCCCTCCTCTATCAGGGCGGGGTTTTGGCCTTCGCGCCTCTGCTACTCGAGAAGACGCTCGAGTGGGAACTCTTCGCGCCAAAGATGGCGGCTTCTGAAATTTTCTGGCCGGACACCTCCGGCGGTAACAAGGCGCACCTCTACCAGATGGCAGAGCGGTAAGATCCTGTTCGTGACGCCAAGTTGTCGCGGGCGGAGGAGGGGACGCCGCGCTCTCCCACTGCTCAGGTCCAGCTGCCGCGGCTGCTGCGGCCTGCTGCTTGGTGGCTCGAGCGATGGGCCGGATCCCGGGGACTCTAGCGGCACTCCTCGCCCGTGAGTGAAAGGGGGTTTGGGTGTGGGGATTGTTTATTGTCCGTGACGCCACCCACGGTTGTGGTGATTGAGTGTACACCACCGCTGCTCTGGCTGGGGATCCCGGGAGTGATGGTATGGAGCAGCCAGTTGTTGTGTGGCCCCTCCGTGGGTAGGGGTTGGTGATCCCGGGGCCCAGTGATGGAGTTGGGATGGTGGACAGGCGGGCTAGGGGCCTGTGGAGGTGCAGGGGCGCAGGGGCAGCGCTGTGCCACACGGCACGGAGGTACTCACTCAGCCAGTAAACACGACACAGTTCTCGGTAAACAAACGGCTGGTTGGACGGGTCCCTCAGACGGTTACGTTGCCGATGTCTCCTGCAGTTGACGGTGACGGTCTCTTCCCTGCACCTATGTGTTGTTGTTTGGTAGCGATGGGTTCCCACCGGTAACCCGCTCCCCAGCTTAGATATGAACCGGAGGAGCTCCACTCTTGCCCGCAGGCACTGGCCCTGGGAAACTGGTGCCTTGGCGGTGGCGATGTCTCCCCTTAACGGTTGGACTGTTGCCTTCAAACGGGATTTGGTTGTTGGGAGACAATCGTCCCCTTCACTGACGGATTTGGCAAATTATGGCGACTCCTAGCCTTGCCGGGATCCGAAAGGCCCCTGCCCTGGTGCTGACTAATCTTCGTATACCGCTCCGGTACCGCCGGGTCACCACCCGTCCACGGCCCTTTCGGCAACCTCCAATCAGTCTCGCCTGCAGACGGTCACCGCCGTCTGCCAAACTTGCTGTCTCAGTTTGGGGCACACACCCGGACTAACTTCAGGCTTCTTGCTGTCACTACTCCTACTTTCCTCCTTTACCACTTCACCAGCTTCACTTCACTTCCTTTCACTCTCACTGCCCTAGCTGGACTGCCTGGTTTTCCCGCCTCCAGAGCTGTGAACTCCTCGGTGGGTGGAGCCAACCACCTGGCCCAACCCCTGGTGTGGACACCAGCTCCTGGAGGAAGGCAACAAGGATTTTAGTTTTGACCTTGTGTGTACCTGCAGGGAATGTGGGGTGCGTGTGGTGTTGTGACCTGTGACCCCTGGCTTGCCCAGGGTGTCACATATCCGTCTCACATAATACAGTTTAACAGCAACGTGAAGTACATTAAATAAAAATCAGACAGAATGTCATATCATAGGAACGCACTGTGAACTTATAAAAGATCCATGCACAATGTCAAAATCACCGTGTATGCTGTCCTATAGGCATGAAACAGGACTCAAATGATTATAATACAAGGCTGTCCTGTGAGCATGAGCCATTGCTCAAATATGTGCAATGCAAGAGAGCAACCGTCCTTTCAGCAAGGGGGATGGTATAAATCTGTCACGCTCCCCGGGTCCCCTGCTCTGATCCCCGGCTCACCTGCCACGCTCCCCGCTCTCCAGCCTCCATGTCCTGCACTTCCCAGGCCTCCTGGTCCCCGCTCCCGGCGCCGGCGGCTTCCCAGCCCCAGCCCGGCTCTGCTGCTTCCTCCTCTCAGCTTCCTGCTCTGGCTTCTGGCACCCGGGCCGCGCGCATGCGCATTAGGGCGCGCGCGCGGTTATTGACCCTTTCTTAAAGGGCCAGCGTCCACTGTCAGGAAATGAAGCACACAGGTACAGGGTATAAAGGGGTTTAGTGTCCAAGTGGGCGGGGCCTGTTCTTCGTGTTTCCCAAGCTAGGAGTCAGGTCTCCTTGTGTTCCTGTGAGATACTCACCTCTCTCTCTTCTAGAGCCGATCCTGTCTTGCCATCCGGCCCTGCCGAATCCCGAACCCCGAACGCTGTCTATCTGCCATCCTGACAGTCCGTACCATCTCTGATCCCTGCGGTGACCCGTCATCTCGCTCCAACGGTTCCGGACTCCGCCTGACATCATCTCGGCTTCCGAACCTGAGCTCCGTCACCCGGACTACCATCAGTGACTCCGTGGTCCCAGGGACTTCTCCATTATACTCGTGTGCACGGACTGTCCTGCTACCTGTAGTGCTCCAGCTACCGGACCCCTTACCATCATCAAGGAGTTCGGTCCCGTGGATCCACCTCCTGGGTCTGCCCGTCCACCTGGCCCTAACAGTAAGAACAGGCCATGGATCTCGCTGCAGCACTAGCAGCCTTACAGGAGGAACTCACACGCCAGCGTGAGACTCAGACCCGCATGCTGCAATTCATGTCTTCTGTGGACGCCCGCCTGAACACGCTACAAGCGTCAGTTACATCTTCAGCATCTCGGGCTTCCACTAGTCAATCCACGGCTCCAGCTTCCGTGGCAGCCTCTTCGGATGCTTCCAGACTTCGTTTGGCCTCACCACCCCGCTACGCCAGAGATCCCAAGACCTGCAGGGGATTCCTAAACCAATGCTCCCTCCATTTCACGCAGCTGCCGCATTTGTTTGCCTCCGACCAAGCCAAGGTCGCCTTCATCATGTCCCATCTAGAGGGTGAGGCACTGGCGTGGATGAACCCCTTGTGGGAAAGGGAGGATCCTGTGACCACGAGCATCCAGGAGTTCCTGCAGGCTTTTCGTGGCACCTTTGACGAGCCCGGACGCGCCTCCGCGTCTGCCTCATCTCTTCTCCGGTTACGTCAGGGGACTCTGACGGTGGGTCAATACGCCATCCGTTTTCGCACCTTGGCTTCGGAACTCGGGTGGAACAACGAGGCCCTAACCGCCGCCTTCTGGGAAGGACTCTCGGGCCGAATTAAAGATGAGCTGGCTGGTCGTGACGTACCGTCCACCCTGGATGCCCTGATTACCCTAGCGACTTGAGTGGACATTCGCTTTCAGGAGCGATCCAAAGAGGTGTCCCGTGAGAGACGTCCGGTACGGCATTCCTCTCCTCCGCAGAAGCCCGCCGTACTCCAGTCAACGGCATCTGGTGTCTCCGTCCACGAGCCCATGCAGATCGACCGTGTGCGGCAGTCTGAACACCGTCGAGCAGAGCGGCTCGCCAAGGGTCTCTGCTTCTACTGCGGAGAGGGCACACACCTGCTACGCTCCTGTCCAGAGAGGCCGGGAAACTCCAAAGCCTAGGGTTGGTAGGAGAGGCCACCCTAGGTGCTGGGACTCTCTCAGACCCGGTTACATGGACTGTGCAAGTGACAACGGGAGAGACGCGGTTCACGGCCGAGGCGTACCTCGATTCTGGGGCAGCAGGCAATTTCATCCAGCAGGCCACGGTGGACAAGTACCAGGTGCCTGTTACTCCACTCGACAAACCCCTCGTGATAGCCTCTGTGGATGGGAGACCCCTCTCTGACACCATCTCCTGGATCACCAGGCCGGTCGAACTGCGTATCGGTGCCCTGCACACCGAGAACATTGCTCTCTATGTCCTCCCACACATGTCCCATCAAATCCTGCTGGGACTTCCCTGGTTACGGACACACGAACCATCAGTCAGCTGGGGCACTGGTGAAATCACCCGATGGGGCTCTTCTTGCCATGAGAACTGTCTGAAGACCATACAACCCATCCGACGACCCCCGGTTCCAGAGTCCCTACCGGGACTGCCCTCGGCCTATTGGTCCTTCGCGGACGTCTTTGATAAAAAGGAGTCAGAGGTACTTCCGCCACATCGTCCTTACGATTGTGCCATCGACCTGCTCCCGGGAACTACACCACCTCGAGGACGGATATATCCACTGTCTCCAGCCGAAACAAGGGCTATGTCTACTTACATCACAGAGAGCCTGGCAAGGGGATTCATTCGGAGATCCTCCTCTCCTGCTGGAGCAGGCTTCTTCTTCGTTAAGAAGAAAGAGGGCGACTTACGCCCATGCATAGACTACCGGGGATTGAACCAAATCACCGTGAAAAACAAGTACCCCCTGCCGCTCATCCCCGAATTGTTTGATCGGCTTAGAGGAGCTCGTGTGTTCACCAAGTTGGATCTTCGGGGTGCCTACAACCTGGTCCGCATCCGCTCTGGGGACGAATGGAAGACCGCGTTCAATACTCGCGATGGGCACTATGAATACTGCGTGATGCCCTTCGGCCTGTGTAACGCACCAGCAGTCTTTCAAGAATTGGTGAACGACGTGTTTCGGGACCTTCTCTACGTCTGTGTGGTGGTGTATCTGGATGATATCCTTGTCTTCTCTCCGGACCTCCAGACCCACAGAGAGAACGTGCAGCTGGTTCTACAGAGACTGAGAGAGAATCGTCTGTACGCCAAGTACGAGAAGTGTGTCTTTGAGCAGTCTTCTCTCCCCTTCCTGGGTTACCTCATCTCCGATACCGGACTACAGATGGATCCAAAGAAGGTCTCCTCCATTCTCAACTGGCCTCCTCCTTCTGGACTGAAGGCAATCCAACGCTTTCTGGGATTCGCCAACTATTACCGCCAGTTCATCCCTCACTTCTCTGCTCTGACTGCTCCTCTCTCCGCCTTGACCAAGAAGGGGGCTAATCCAAAGGACTGGTCACCTGCGGCCGACGCCGCGTTTGGCTCTCTGAAGCGGGCATTTGCCTCCTCTCCTGTACTCCACCGTCCGGAGTTAAACCGCCAGTTCACCTTGGAGGTGGATGCCTCCTCCTCGGTAGCCGGAGCAGTGCTCATGCAGAAGTCCTCCTCCGGGAAGATGGTGACTTGCGGTTTCTTCTCCAAGAGCTTCTCAGCGCCTGAACGCAACTACACCATCGGCGACCGAGAGCTATTGGCAGTCAAACTGGCTCTGGAGGAATGGTGCTACCTTCTGGAAGGAGCAGTGTACCCCGTTATTATTTATACGGACCACAAGAACCTGGAATACCTGCAGTCTGCTCAGCGACTGAACCCACGGCAAGCCAGGTGGTCCTTGTTCTTTGCCAGATTCGATTTCCAGCTCCATTTCCGACCCGCGGACAAGAATGTACGCGCTGATGCCTTGTCCAGGTCTTTCATGCCCATGGAGCAGGAGGAGGAGACATCCCAACCCATCATCTGTCCTAGTAAAATCATTCCGGTGGCCCCTGTCACCCTGGCCCAGATACCGCCCGGGAAGACCTATGTCTCTGAGACTGACAGGCAAAAAGTGTTACACTGGGGCCATGCCTCGAAAACAGCCGGTCATGCTGGTCAGAAGAGAACTTGGAGTGCGATTGTACGTCATTACTGGTGGCCATCCCTTCGCACGGACGTCGCCTCTTTTGTCTCTGCCTGCTCCTCTTGTGCCAGGAACAAGACGCCCAAACACCTGCCATATGGCCGTCTTCTGCCTCTGCCTATACCCTCAGTTCCGTGGCAACACATTGCGATGTACTTTATTACGGACTTGCCATTGTCCTCCGGACACACAGTCATATGGGTCGTGGTGGATCGGTTCTCTAAAATGGCTCATTTCGTCCCTATGGCTGGACTGCCCTCTGCCCAGGAACTCGCGGACGCCTATATACATCACATCTTCCGCTTGCATGGCTTTCCATCACACATTGTGTCCGACAGAGGAACTCAGTTCACCTCCCGCTTCTGGAGGGCTCTCTGCAAACATCTGGGAGTGACTCTGGACTTTTCTTCAGCCTACCATCCTCAGTCGAACGGCCAAGTGGAACGGGTCAATCAGATCTTGACCGCCTTCTTACGTCACTACATCAACGCCCATCATGACGACTGGTCCACGCTTCTTCCTTGGGCTGAATTCTCCCATAACCACCACGTCAGTGAGTCCTCCTCCAGCTCTCCCTTCCATGTCGTTTACGGACTTCAACCTACCGTCCCATTGCCTGTATCCTCTTCCTCGGATGTCCCTGCTGCTGATGCTGTAGCCCGTGACTTTACAACCATTTGGGACTCTGTTAAGGCGTCCCTTGCACGTGCCTCCCTGCGGATGAAGAGACACGCAGACAAGAGACGTCTGGACCCTCCGTGTTTCTCTCCTGGAGATCTCGTCTGGCTTGCTTCCAAGTACGTCCGATTGAAGATACCATCCTACAAGCTGGGACCTCGCTACATCGGGCCGTTTAAAGTCCTCAGCAAGATCAATGAGGTCTCCTACAAGCTACAGCTCCCGGCCACGATGAGGATACCCAATTCCTTCCACGTCTCCCTGCTCAAGCCGATTGTCCTTGGTCCCTTCTCCGCTGCTGCCAGTTCGGCTCCTCCTCCTATTGCCGATGACAACATCTATGCGGTAAGGGATATCGTGGCCATGAAGACCGTACGGGGTCGACAGTTCTTCCTGGTGGACTGGGCAGGGTATGCTCCTGAGGATAGGTCCTCAGGAGCCCCGGGAGAATGTGGGCACTCCTCTGATCCGTGCCTTCCTGTCCCGGTTGCGGGGAGGGGGGCGTGGGGGGGGGTACTGTCACGCTCCCCGGGTCCCCTGCTCTGATCCCCGGCTCACCTGCCACGCTCCCCGCTCTCCAGCCTCCATGTCCTGCACTTCCCAGGCCTCCTGGTCCCCGCTCCCGGCGCCCGTCGGCTTCCCAGCCCCAGCCCGGCTCTGCTGCTTCCTCCTCTCAGCTTCCTGCTCTGGCTTCTGGCACCCGGGCCGCGCGCATGCGCATTAGGGCGCGCGCGCGGTCATTGACCCTTTCTTAAAGGGCCAGCGTCCACTGACAGGAAATGAAGCACACAGGTACAGGGTATAAAGGGGTTTAGTGTCCAAGTGGGCGGGGCCTGTTCTTCGTGTTTCCCAAGCTAGGAGTCAGGTCTCCTTGTGTTCCTGTGAGATACTCACCTCTCTCTCTTCTAGAGCCGATCCTGTCTTGCCATCCGGCCCTACCGAATCCCGAACCCCGAACGCTGTCTATCTGCCATCCTGACAGTCCGTACCATCTCTGATCCCTGCGGTGACCCGTCATCTCGCTCCAACGGTTCCGGACTCCGCCTGACATCATCTCGGCTTCCGAACCTGAGCTCCGTCACCCGGACTACCATCAGTGACTCCGTGGTCCCAGGGACTTCTCCATTATACTCGTGTGCACGGACTGTCCTGCTACCTGTAGTGCTCCAGCTACCGGACCCCTTACCATCATCAAGGAGTTCGGTCCCGTGGATCCACCTCCTGGGTCTGCCCGTCCACCTGGCCCTAACAAAATCCAGAGTATATAAAGGTTCTATGACCCACCAGAAACGCTCCCGTGTTCAAGCCTGACACACCACCCTGCACCTCAACGCGTTTCGCTTATCGCTTCATCGGGAGGTGCAGAGGTGACATCCAAGGCTGCTTATATCCAGAATGAACATTTCCTACCATCCTATTGTGGCGCGCCCCGGAGATCCGATGCCCATCCTCCACTGCGTCCGGCGTTCAGGAAGCGGGAGTGCGCATGTGCACAAACCGACAACCATTAGATCACCAGACACAGAGGGGAGGAGTGATCAGAGCCCCGTGCGCGCACAGGATGGAGTCCATAGCCACCATATTAAGTGAGGGCATGCAACAGGGCAAATAAGAACCGAGCATTACAGCAATAGATATATAACAAGTTGGACGGTATCCATAAAGTAATGTCCATAAAGTCTCTTAAGTTGCGATTTGTCCAGATCTTGATAACGCAATCGGTCCATATATATCTTCCTGTTCTAATGTCTCCATTATATGCAGATACAAGCAGCCATCTCTAAAAAGTATGAATTGATAATAAGGGAAGAATAGAAAGGAGATAAAAAAAGAGATAAAAAAGAGAAGAATGTCAGAATATAAAACGGCAATTGGTGCGCAACCACAAACCAATACCTCCACTAAACAATTGCAGACCGTGAGCAAAGACATTTAGATCAAAAAGGGCTTGTAGCTGATCATATGATTCAGCCCCCGCGGTTTTACTGTATCGAGAGTTATGATCCATTTAGCCTCTTTCTTGAATATGGCATTTCTCAGATCGCCCCCTCTTGCACCAAGATAAACTTTATCAATGCCTCTGAATCTGAGTAGCCGCCAATTGCAGTCATGACATTCCCTAAAATGTTTAGGGATGTTTTTTAGAAGCAGGATTTCTTCCGGTTTTGTGACTTTAGCCGCATTCCTGATATCACGAATGTGTTCCAGGATGCGTACCCGGAACTCCCGAGTAGTCAAGCCCACACAAATGAGGCCGCAGTGACATGTTGCCCAATAAATAATCCCAGTGGATCGACAATTTATGGCGTGTACAATTCTATAGGTATTCTCTCTAGAGGAATCCCAAAATTCACCCGTTCGATCCATCTGTGGGCAAGCCCCACAGTCCCCACACGAGCGTGACCCCCATCTGGGACCCCTATTTGTCCCAAAGGTGTTCCTGACTGCTGGAACATAAAGACTCTTCACAATTTGATCTTTTAATGTTTTAGATCTTTTTGGCGTCACTGCAGGTCCAGAGGTAAGTATAAGAGACAAATCATTGTCAGTGAGAAGCACTGACCAATATTTTTTGATAATGGAGAGCATCTCCCTCCATTGTCCATGATAGGGAGTGATGAAACGAATGATATCATCATTCTTTTTGGGGTGAATTTTTAACAGGGCATCACGTGGAGTATCCCTTGCTCTGGCATATCCCTCCTGTATAGGTTTTTCTCGATAGTGCCGTGCCCTAAATCTTCTTTTTAGATCCTCAGATTGTTGCTCAAATAAGACATTATCAGAACATACCCGTCGGGCCCGCAAAAATTGCCCTGTAGGAATGGAGTTAATCACCTTTTTCGGATGTGATGATCTGGCATTCAAAAGTGAATTTACAGCCGTGGTTTTACGAAAAATATCTGTGCACAGTGTTCTGTCCGTCCCCTTCAATATTCGTACATCCAGATATTCGATTTTTTCACTGCTGAAGACATAAGTAAGCTTGATGTTATTTATATTGTCATTGAGTTGCTGCATGAAAATGTCCAACTGATTGATCTCCCCCTGCCAAATCAAAAAATCTCTTTTTTATCTCTTTTTTTATCTCCTTTCTATTCTTCCCTTATTATCAATTCATACTTTTTAGAGATGGCTGCTTGTATCTGCATATAATGGAGACATTAGAACAGGAAGATATATATGGACCGATTGCGTTATCAAGATCTGGACAAATCGCAACTTAAGAGACTTTATGGACATTACTTTATGGATACCGTCCAACTTGTTATATATCTATTGCTGTAATGCTCGGTTCTTATTTGCCCTGTTGCATGCCCTCACTTAGTATGGTGGCTATGGACTCCATCCTGTGCATGCACGGGGCTCTGATCACTCCTCCCCTCTGTGTCTGGTGATCTAATGGTTGTCGGGTTGTGCGCATGCGCACTCCCGCTTCCTGATCGCCGGACGCAGTGGAGGATGGGCATCGGATCTCCGGGGCGCGCCACAATAGGATGGTAAGAAATGTTCATTCTGGATATAAGCAGCCTTGGATGTCACCTCTGCACCTCCCGATGAAGCGATAAGCGAAACGCGTTGAGGTGCAGGGTGGTGTGTCAGGCTTGAACACGGGAGCGTTCCTGGTGGGTCATAGAACCTTTATATACTCTGGATTTATACCATCCTCCTTGCTGAAAGGACGGTTGCTCTCTTGCATTGCACATATTTGAGCAATGGCTCATGCTCACAGGACAGCCTTGTATTATAATCATTTGAGTCCTGTTTCATGCCTATAGGACAGCATACACGGTGATTTTGACATTGTGCATGGATCTTTTATAAGTTCACAGTGCGTTCCTATGATATGACATTCTGTCTGTTTGTTATTTAATGTACTTCACGTTGCTGTTAAACTGTATTATGTGAGACGGATATACTGATACACTACAGTTATGTTGTTTCTGTGGGCTGTGCCATGTACCTTTCTCAGCCTGTTCTGTACTGACACACTTCCCTGACTGGCTGTATACATGTTTTTAGCACACTTTTGCACTATGTGTTACACTCTCTTTGTGTCCCTGAAAAAAACTTTTTATCAAATCGCATTTAAATAAATTTTCTAAAGATTTCTATAAAGAAAACATTGTTTGTTATTTAATTTAAATAGGATTACATGGACAATGATTATGGAGCTTCTATGTAGGTTGTTTTGTTGCTAATGGGGAATCTCCATGCTATATGAATATTATGGACCCAGTTATTCAATTTTTCTTTGTGATGATCCTGCCGTGTCTAAAATCATTAAAAAGCTTTTGTATGGACTATTGTGTTATTTATTGGCCAGTTTCTTGCTTACATGTGTCTAATGTGCAGGGCTATGAGTTGTTTTACAGGACAATCAGTTTTAAGTAACATCATCCATCACATAATGGGATAGAAGGTACAATATTTCCTTGGATGCTATGAATTATACAAGGGTCAGCAAGTTAAAGTCGCGGTTGACAACACAAACATTGGCCTGAGGAATCAAAACCATCTAACCAGCTGTTCTCTTCCATATGGGTTCAATGAACTGAGGAGAGTACAAGACTTTGCTCGTTGACAATGCTTGTGAGCTTCTATTTCATGTCAATGGTATCATAAAACAACCATCGAAGAAGATGTCTACAATTCATCAAAAGCTCATCTGGTAGCCAGTCGCTGACAACAGGAAAAATGTCGATATTATAAGGAAACAGATGTGTTATGTCAATTCAGGTGCTAGAGACATTCAGGAAAGCTAAAATTTGAAGTATGAGCAGAAGTGGGCATCACACCTGTGCTTCATTCACCATATGGGTACATTAGAAATCATAAAGATGTTGTAACCGCATTAACCAGGACTGTGTAGCTGAATAATGATGATGATAATAATAATAATAATAATAATAATAATAATAATAATAACAATAATATTAAAAAGGTCAACTAGCAATTCATTAATGATATCGGATCCGAATATATTTCAACATGTCAGGGCAGGGGTTCAGTGATTTTTCAATTCTACTGTGCTGCAGAATATGTTGCCGCTATTTAAATACAATTATTATTAGGTTAATAAGTAACACACAAACTCTTCACATTTTTTGCATTATAGTTGATCTATTGATTTAGAAAACAAAAAATTGTTTAATTTTGCACCTCTCAGCATTTGGGTTTAGTGTTCAGTGTGAAAAGGGAAATTGATCCAACGTTCATGTTGGACATATAAAAACAGACGTGGGGAATTTTTTTTGTGCTGGAGGCCATTTGGAAATTTTTACCATCATTCGCAGGTCACAAAATTAGCCACTTGAAAAGTACCCTGCTAAGTTTGGTTAAACAATTAACTCACTATTGTGGTTGGAGCTGTTTCTCTTTGGTGCGGCTGTGATATTAGGTGATATTAATCTTGTTGCATCTCACAACTGCTTTTCCAGGTTTGTGTCGGCTGGGACTGCTGTATATACATCACATTGGAGACTCTTGGACTTCTATATGTACATCACATAGAAGACGCTGACGGCATTTACATCACAGGAGACGCTGGGGGCATATACATCACAGGAGATGCTGGGTGCACAAACAGACCTGATAGACGCTGGGGCACAGACAGCACTGGGTAATGCTGGGGGCACAGACAGACCTAAGGGTATGCTGGGGGCACAGACAGACCTTGGGACACAGACAGACCTGGGGATCGTGAGGGCACAAACAGACCTGGGGTACACTGGGGGCACAAACAAAACTGGGAGATACAGGAGGCACAGAAATTACTTGGGGATGTTGGGGGTACAAACAGACCTGGGGGATGATGGGGGCACAGACAGACCTAGGGGATGCTGGGGGCACAGATAACACTGGGGGATGCTATTGGTGCAGAGAACACTGGGGCAGCTGCTCCTTATGCCTGGGATGGAAGCGCATTGCACGCCTACCCCGCCCACAAAATGTGTCCTCACGCTGGCACTAGCCAGCATGAGGATGTAATCGTGAAGTGCATGCATCTTAGGGGTACTTTGCACACTAACGACATCGCAAGCCGATGCTGCGATGCCGAGCGCGATAGTCCCCGCCCCCGTCGCAGCAGCGATATCATGTGATTGCTGCCGTAGCGAACATTATCGCTACGGCAGCTTCACATGCACTTACCTGCCCTGCGACGTGGCTCTGGCCGGTGACCCAACCTCCTTCCTAAGAGGGTGGGTCGTGCGGCATCAAAGCGACGTCACACGGCAGGCGGCCAATAAGAGCGGAGGGGCGGAGATGAGCGGGACGTAAACATCCCGACCACCTCCTTCCTTCCGCATAGCCGGGAGACGCAGGTAAGGTGATGTTCCTCGCTCCTACCACTTCACACACAGCGATGTGTGCTGCCTGCTGGAACGAGGAACAACATCGTACCGTCGCTGCTGCGAAATTATGGAAATGTCGGACCCTACACCGATCATACGATAATGACGCTTTTGCGCTCGTTAATCGTATGTAAAAGGATTCACATACTGCGATGTCGACAGAGACGCTGGATGTGCGTCACTTTCGATTTGACCCCACCGACATCGCACCTGTGATGTCGTAGTGTGCAAAGTACTCCTTAGAGTTCAGCATTGAACACTGCGTGTGGGGTTTAAAGGGTTGGCATCCAGCAAGATAGTGCTGCCACCTGAGCACTGTGGTCCATGAGAATCTGCCTGGGGGCCTCAAAAAAGATAATTGCAGGCCGCATATGACCCTTGGGTCAGAGGTTCCCCATTCCTGCGTAAGAGCCTATTTAGAAGTATAAAATATACTAGATTTTGGCAAGTTCACGTTGGTAGATTGAGTCATAGACTAGAAAGCTTCAGCTTAGATGTAAGTTTAGATGAGCCTTGTTCTATATATGGCTTCCTAAGGTAATTTAAAAAAAAAACAAACTGACATTTTGCAGATAATAGGCAAAAGTAACTCCGTCCAGCCTTCCTCACTGTTTGACCTTGGCATTGAGCAAAACCCTGTCAGTCATTGAGATACCCTTGCATAACTACTAATTGTTTGTCAATAGTACAAATCACCAAAAGCGAGTAACCCTAAAGCCAGTCTGTCTATGAAGATAGAGTTCACAGCATACAAATAAGCATACAAATAAGTATAAAATAATGAAATAGAGAAATGAAGGTGACTTTTTCAGCTCCAGACCTTCTGTACTTTGGTTTAAAATGTTTTTACAGCATATAGCACAATGAGGTCTAGCACAAATATATGATCACAGATATACAGTATATACACATGGAGTTTGTGTGTGTGTGTATATAGCTGTTTCTATGGATTGATCTTAAAAGAATGACTTGAACACTTTTTTCTAAGATCCTTATGTTTTCTTGTTTTTATGCAGATGTGGGGTTATTAGGGTGAGAATAATAGGAAAATAATGTGGATACTGCAAAGAGCTTTTTGTATAAATCAATTTTTGTTTGTATGATAAATGTACATTCTTTCTAAAGGAGGTTGTGGTTTTAGGAAATGCACAACTATAATTCTGCAAGAGAAGATTTATTTTTATTTTGAATCCTGTCATAATCTTCTTGTAGCACAAGAAGGCCCAGCAATGGTGTAAGCGGCACAGTGAAGGACCAGTTATGAAATAATGAGTCAGTCCCAAAGAGAAATTGGGGCTGTACAATTACTCCACACTGGCTTCAAAGATAAACCGTCTGTTACATTGTTTATATTTATAGATTCACCAACAAAACAATTGAAATTTCTATCAAAATCGCTCTTAGCTTTTTTTGGGGATCAAACTAGAAGGGCTAGTCTTCACTCCTCACAAACAACACCTTCGGCACCAATGCACTGATTGTTCTTTCTTGGATCACTTGTGGTAAATACTAACCATTACATGGAATTTGTCACCAAGTTTTTCCTATATAATATGTGACCACCACCAGTAATCCATTATGTACAGCATTCTTGAATACAGTATACATGTCCCAAAGCTGATCTGCATTACACAAAAAAAAAAAGTTTCTTATACTCACCTACGGGGCGGTACACTCCAATGGGCGTGGCTGGACACAATCTGGCAGATCCTCTCTTCTTGCCTTGTGTGAATTATGCGTCCTACTTCATTCATACAGTGTTCTCCATTGTGCACCTGCACAGATGCATCTCTCTCAATGCCCTGCTGAGGCACAGCAAAGTGTTGTAGTTCGCATGTGCAGGTGCTCCTTTGTATTTCTCAGTGCATGTGAAGCGACCGGTGGTAGGGCCGCGGGTGTGTGTGTATGCTCTATTCCAACAAAATCTCCATACTCAGATTTTACCGGTAGTAACATTTCTTTACTAGGAAGCATATTTATAATACAATCAACCGAACTATCTGCGCACATGTGTATAGTGGAGTCCCCGGATCTTCACTCCTTACGGGTACGCAGCAAGAAGAAAGGGAAAAAAACAACAAAGAAATGGCGGCAACTTTCCCTAACTTTCCCTACAATCACGTACCAGTCTATCCCGGAAGAAGATGCCGCTCCCACGTCGCAGGCCTGGAGTCTCACGATGATGGGTCCCGGTGCAGCGCTGAAGGGATGCAGCTCCTCGGTCTTTTCCTTTGGTCTTCTCCCGCTGGTAACGGATTCTAGTCAGTCTTTTAGTCCCGGGGCACGCCGAACAGAAGAAGGGAGATCACAGCCCCTGCACTTGCACTCAGGGTGCGATGCTCTGCAGTCCGGTTAGATCCTTGGTGAAAACAAAGTCCTGCAGACCGGGAATGGCAGAAACCACTTCCACAGGGTGATTCCTCCAAGACTCCGGTGGCAAAAGAGCCCTATGTTCAGGAAGGCCACACGCAGCTCTCCTCTGGCTGAGCTCCGGAGCTGAACAACCTTTCCGCACTTTTTCTTCCTGGTTCAAACACACAAGCTGCAGTAGGGGATTTCCCACCTCTGTGTTTGTGGTTGCACAGTCTGACACTGCCCCCTTGTGGGCAAGTGCTGAAGCAATATTCAAATTCATTTCTACATTAATGATGCAGTCTGAATTGTTGATCCCATTACATACCCCCCACTTAAAGGTTGGCAGTCCCTGTCAACTACCGTCAGTTCCCAGGCAGCGATGACTGCAGATGTCACAGGGGTTGGTTGAGAAGTGGGCCATACATACTGGTCCCTGTAAGACCGCCCGGGCAGGATCCCAGCAGTGGTGCGGTCAGTGCGTCTCAAGGGTCGGTTGTTCCCTTCCCTGTCACTGTCTTTACGCCCCACTTCAGTCAGCACTCCGGGGGAAGAACTGGGTTGTGTAGGTGGGTCACCGGTCTCAGAGTCGACGTGATCACTATGCTGGGAAACGTCCGTGACGTCAGTCGTGTTGGCAGCGTCACCCCCTCCGGGTACTGTGGTAGGGGAGTCAGGCTGGGATCGGCAGGGACGCAACATATTTCGGTGCACAGTGCGAATGTTGCGACTGTCTTCACCCTGCACTCGGTATACATGCCCGTTGGGGTAGGGGCGTTCGATTACCCGGTAGACTTCAGTCTCCCACTTGGCTCAAAGTTTCCCTTGTGGATTCTTGATATGGAGCAAGACTAGTTGTCCTAACTTCAAGGGTTGCTCTTGCATGGGGAGTAGGTCAGCATGTATCTGGCCCCGGATTTGTTGGCTCACCAGCCGGTGTACAGTCTCCATCTTCTGTCGGTGAGCATTTAGCCAGGAGGGGTAGTTATGGCAGACATCATCTCCAGGGCGGAATAGGTTCAGGTCATGGACCCCTTTTCCGGGGCGGCCAAAGAGAAGGGTGTGTGGGGTGTAACCAGTCACGGAGTGGACCTGGTTGTTGTAGGCCCATACTAGATCGGGAAGGAATTGGGGCCATTGGTCTTTCTTATCATCGGCCAAGGTGCGGATCAGCTGGAGTAGAGTCCGGTTGAAGCGTTCACATGCACCGTTCCCTTGTGGGTAGTAAGGAGTGGTCCTCGACTTCTGGATCCCATACATCCGATGCAGCTCTTCGATGACTCGGCCTTCGAAACAAGCCCCCTGGTCGGAGTGCAACCTCTCCGGGCACCCGTAGACGTGGATGAACTGTCGACAGATGGCCCGAGCAGCCAATTCAGCCGTCTGGTCTTTGGTAGCGACCGCGACAGAAAATTTTGTGAAGTGATCCACCATGACTAGGCAGTACTGATAGCCACTGCTCGCCGTCCCAATCAGCAGATAGTCCACCATCAACAGCTCAAGGGGCCTGGATGTTTCAATTGTCTGAACAGGTGCACACTGCTCAGGGGACTTGTGTAGTTCACAGGTGCGACAGGTCTGGCAGACGTCTTCAACCAGCTTGCGGAGCCCCGGACAATAGATGGACTGTTGAATCCACCGAAAGGTCTTGTCTATTCCGAAGTGTCCATTCCTTTTGTGGGCTGGGCCACCATCTCACGGGCCAATTGATCAGGCACCACAACTTGTGTGCATTCCTCCAGCATGTGCGACAAGAGAACCTTCCGGTATAGCACTCCTTCTCTCAGAATCAGCCGGTCCCACTGACTGAGCAGGGTCAAGGTCCCGGTAGACAGTCGTTCCCGTATATCGGCGGGAGGCTTCTGCTGCCGCTTCACCCATTGTTTGAGTAGAGCCCATTCAGGGTTCTGGTCCTGGAGCCTGCACCACTCCTGGGGTGGCAAGGCGACCCCCACTGGAGTTCCAGCTTCGCCCACAACGAACTGGCGGTAATCCACCATCTGTTGGGCGAGCTTTGCAAAGTCAGGCGTCTCGTCCCCTTCTAATTCTTCATCCCGGTCTCGGTTGAGTAAGGGGTATGACACTCTGGACAGGCTGTCCGCATTTTGATTCTCAACTCCAGCCCTATATTTGATCTTGTAATTGAACTTGGAGAGCCGAGCCATCCAACGCTGCTCCATGACTCCGAACTTCGCATTTTCTAAGTGGGCCAACGGGTTGTTATTGGTCAGGACTAGTACTTTAGCCCCCGTGAGGTATCCTGCAAATTTCTCCGCCATAGCCCACGTTAGGGCCAACAGCTCCAGCCGGAACGAGCTATAATTAGTGGGGTTCTTCTCGCCCTCATGTAGGGACCGACTGGCATAGGCTATGACCCGTTACTTGCCTTCTTGGACCTGTGAAAGTACTGCCCCTAGACCCTGTAGACTGGCATCGGTGTGTAGTTGGAAGGGCAGGTTGTAGTCCGCATATGCCAGGATGGGGGGAGACGTTAAGACACACTTTAGGGCTTGGAAGGACTCTTCCTGGCTGGGTCCCCAGCTGATGGGTCGTCCTCTGGGGCTGTTGGTGGTCCCTCGAAGCAGGTCATGCAAGGGTGCAGCAAGCCGGGCGAAGTTTTTGACGAACCGGCGGTAGTAGCCGGCCAACCCCAGGAAAGCCCTGACCTCCTTGACGTTTGTGGGCTGCGGCCAATCCCATACGGTGGCTATCTTCTCTGAAGATGGCTGGACACCTTCGGCTGAGATCCGGTGGCCCAGGTAATTGATCTCGGGCTGCAGAAGACGGCACTTGCTGGGTTTCAACTTCAGGCCATGTTCTCTCAACCTACTGAACACACGGCCCAGCTGCTGCAGGTGTTCTTCAAATGTGGCCGAATAGACTACAATGTCGTCCAGGTAGATGAGGGTGAAGTCGAAGTTGAAGTCTCCCAAGCAGCGCTCCATCAGCCGCTGGAAAGTCCCCGGCGCGTTGTTCAGACCAAAGGGCATCCGGTCGAACTCGTACAGGCCCATGGGTAAGATGAAAGCAGTCTTCTCTCTATCTTTCTCATGCATAGGTACCTGCCAATATCCGCTGGCCAGATCCAACGAAGAGAAATATTTGGCTTTCTTCAGGGCTGTCAGGGATTCTTCGATCCTTGGCAAAGGGTATGAGTCCCGGATGGTGCAAGCATTCAAATGGCGGTAGTCCACACAGAATCTCAGGGATCCATCCTTCTTCTTGACTAACACCACCAGTGCAGCCCAGGGGCTCTGGCTTTCTCGTACCACTCCAACGTGTAACATGGAATTCAGGAGATTTTTCACTTCTTGGTATTGCTGGGGAGGAATTTGGCGGTACCTTTGATGGATAGGAGCAGTGTCACCGGTGGGGATTTCGTGCTTGATACTGGTGGGGCACCCAAAGTCGGTGTCATGCCGGGCAAAGGATGCCTGATGCTCTTGAAGTAGCTCTTCCACCTGGGATACCTCCCATTTGGAGTATTGGGATACGTCCAACTGACACTTCTCTCGTAGTTCTCGCCCCGCGTTGGTGTCACCCGCGACAGCGGCCATGGCAGAGACCGTCACTGTCCAATCTCCCTCTGTAGACGGTACAAACTGGAGGGAGCTCATAGGGTTCACCTCTTCGGTTAGAGCGTAGACTCGGGCGAGCTGTGTCCTGGCTTCCAGGTCAACGCTCACGTTAGCCGTGTTGCCCAGCCTGACAGGAATTCTTCCCTTTTTCACTACTGCTAGAGTTCGAGCGACTAGTGGATTCAGCTTCCCTTCCTTCGGGCTGCGCGGCTCAATCAGCACCTCCACGCCTTCAAGCTGTCTCGTGGTGCTAAGGGGTAGTGAGATAACTGTCTCTTTCCCAGCCGGTAAGGTGATCCTAGTATGGTGGGGTACAGTGATCATGGCCACCGGCAGTTGTTCTTCTGTCATTCGCTGGAGGTTGCAGGTCCGGACCACTTGCTGAAAGGCACGGTGGGTGGCCCTATGTGCGGTCACTTCTTGCCAGTACTTGGGCCCCTTCTTGGTAAACAACACCAGATTCAGGTCTGTCAAGATGTTCATCCCAATAATCATGGGCGTCTCTGATCCAAAGCCTTCCCTGACCACGATTATCCCTCTCTTCCTGAGACCTTGACCACAAATTTCGGTGTTCATCCAGGCAACTCCCGTCACCGGAATGGGTAGATTATTGGCTGCTTTGATCTTGATGGTGGTATCAGGGTCATAGGCAACCCGCGGCTTTAGACACTCTTCGTAGAACTGCTCGGAGATGGTGGATACCTGAGACCCAGTATCCATTAACCCTTGTACGGCGATCCCTTCCAGTAATACTTCCAGGGTGGGGCTATTTGATGCAAGTTTGTTCCGTGGCTGGCTCTGTTTTCCTACACCCCTCTCTTTGGCATCCCCTGCCGAGTGAGCCTCTTTGGCAGGGACGTCTAGTTTAAAGGCGGCCACTGTTGTGGGACATGACTTGCTGGTTCTGGTAGATCGGACTGTGGATGAACTTGAAAGTTCTGGGGGCAACGGTTGGCTCTATGGCGGGGATCGCCGCATGTCCAGCATCTTCCCATCGGCTGGCTGGGTTGTTGTCTCGCTTGCCGGCCCGCCTGTTGGTCTAGGGTGAGCAGTAACACCTGTTTCTGCAACTCTGCCACCATCTGTTTCAGTTCTTCCGTGTTGCTGTTCGGAGTCCCGATACCAGATATGGACCTGCAAGCCGCGGTATATGTCTGTGTCTCCACGACAGGTCCCCTTGAACATTCTATAGCTTCTTGTTTGACCTCAGCGAACGTAAAGGCTGGATTTATCCGGAGTAGATCTTGCAATGAGCGGTTAGGGTACGGGTCCCTCAATCCGGTCACGAACTGATCTCTCAACACCAGGTCACGGGTACCCGTACTAGCTATCTGTTCTTCATTTCTACCGGCTTGTTCTAGTAGCACTTGAAGGGCATTGGCATATTGAGGACTGTTCTCCGACTCGAGTTGAGTACGCCGGAAGAACATATAGCGCAACGTTCCCGCATATGTGGTCGGCCCATAGGTGTTCTCCAGCACCCGCACCAAGTCATCCAACGTACGCTGGCCCCTAACCGTCTCAAGCCTGACTGTCGTCCACGCTTCCCCCTCTAATGTTAGCATGGCCATTTCTGCTAAGGTCTTAGGATCAGTGTTATACATTTCCCCCACTATCTTAAGTTGTTCAGTCCATTCAGTTACAGGATAGTTCCGTCCGTCAAACTTTCTCACCTGATTGACAATAGACCGGTTAGATCCTTGGTGAAAACAAGTCCTGCAGACCGGGAATGGCAGAAACCACTTCCACAGGGTGATTCCTCCAAGACTCCAGTGGCAAAAGAGCCCTATGTTCAGGAAGGCCACACGCAGCTCTCCTCTGGCTGAGCTCCGGAGCTGAACAACCTTCCCGCACTTTTTCTTCCTGGTTCAAACACACAAGCTGCAGTAGGGGATTTCCCACCTCTGTGTTTGTGGTTGCACAGTCTGACACTGCCCCCTCGTGGGCAAGTGCTGAAGCAATATTCAAATCCATTTCTACATTAATGATGCAGTCTGAATTGTTGATCCCATTACACATGTACACTACAATACTTTGCTCTGTCCTCTTGAGGGAAGAGCAGAGTATTCTAGTGCATATGTAGGGCTCCTGATTACATTAGGGTGCTACAGGGAACTGTATCCTTTCCCCAGGGTGCAGGGCCTACCCCCATGGTTCCAGGTTCCCAGAAACCGGTGTCACTCCCATCAGCACCACAAACCCCAACCAACACCCCACACCGTGACCTGTCAGACACACCAGTGGGTTGGTCTGGCTGGAACACGCCACTCACCTAGGGGTCAGGCAGACTGGTGGCGGAGACCAAGAGAGTCGAATGTCAGCTCTCAAAGTGAGAGGAGTTGGAGTGTTAGCTACCGGGGAGCTAGAGAGACAACAGGTTGGGTCACAGATGGTGGTCCGGGACTAGAGGAGTCGAGGACCGGTTGCAGGGACATTGGACAGGGGTGTGACAGACGTAGTCTTGGAGGGCCTTTCGGCACCAAGAAGGCCCAACAGAACAGACTGGTACTGAGCATGACGGGGTATAGGACCCTAGGTCAGGAGCCGATTCAACATCCTGACAATTCACCTGAGAGGGAGAGGATCTTCAAGAACTTCCCTGAACGCTCAGAGACTGAAGGCATCAGCACAACGAGGGGGACAGGGTTTTCCAGCCAAAAGCAGCCCACTGAGGTCCAAAGTGCCATCCCTTAGGAGAACAGCAACACTACACATAGTGAGCGGGGCCCTCAACAGCTTCAAGCCACGGGGACCACCAACTGACAACAAATTGTGTACGGAGGCAGGCTCCGGATCATTAAGTGACACAGGTGGGACCGGTTACCTGGACAGGCTCCTCGCAGCGGCAGTGGTACTCAGAGACTTTAGTTTACCTGCAGTGTGTGTCTCCTTTCTCCTCCTCATCCAACACCACGACTACTCTCAATGAGTACCCTGGTCCCTGCACCTTGTCCTTCCAAACCTACCAACTCCCCTGAGGCCCGAGGCCTTCCCTACCTGTGGAGGGACTGACACCTTGCTGCTTTACTCCATCCGCCCCCATCCAGGTGGCATCACAAACTCTTCCCGTGTAAGTAACCCCTTTCTCCAGTTTTGAGTGTCCGCCGAGCCCGGACCCCTCGAGCTCCCCCCCCCGATCCAAGCACCGCAGCCATCACCGGGGCGGCACACACAAGCGTGGGCGCTCTTTGGCCTTTCTCCTTGCATGCTCACTACAATACTTTGTTTGGCAATGCTGAGGGCAGAGCTTTTTAGTGCGCATGCGCGGGTGCTTTTTGGCCTTATCCTGCACATGTACATTACATTACTGTTCTCTGCCATCGGCAGGCCAGAGAGAAGTGCACCTGCCCAGGCGGACACTATGTGGATAATGTAGGACGCTCTTCACCCACACATTGCAAGAATAGAGGAGGTGCTATATCATGTCCAGTGATGCCCATTGGACTGGTGAGAATACAAAGCTATTTTTTCATGTTATACAGATCGGTTTACAGACATTCTGTATATATATATATATATATATATATATATATATATATACATATATATATATATATATATATATATATCTACAGTGCCTTGCGAAAGTATTCGCCCCCTTGATTTTTTCAACCTTTTCCCACATTTCAGTCTTCAAACATAAAGATAAACATTTTAAATTTTATGGTGAAGAATCAACAATAAGTGGGACACAATTGTGAAGTTGAACAAAATTTATTGCTTATTTTAAAATTTTTGTAAAAAATAAAAAACTGAAAATTGGGGCATGCAATATTATTCAGCCCCTTTAAGTTAATACTTTGTAGCGCCATCTTTTGCTGTGATTACAGCTGCAAGTCGCTTGGGGTATTTATCTATCAGTTTTGCCCATCGAGAGACTGAAGTTCTTGCCCATTCTTCCTTTGCAAACAGCTCGAGCTGAGTGAGATTGGATGGAGAGCGTTTGTGAACAGCAGTTTTCAGCTCTTTCCACAGATTCTTGATTGGATTCAGGTCTGGACTTTGACTTGACCATTTTAACACCTGTATACGTTTATTTGTGAACCATACCATTGTAGATTTTGCTTTATGTTTTGGATCATTGTCTTGTTGAAAGACAAATCTCCGTCTCAGTCTCAGGTCTTTTGCAGACTCCAACAGGTTTTCTTCAAGAATGGTCCTGTATTTGGCTCCATCCATCTTCCCATTAATTTTAACAATCTTCCCTGTCCCTACTGAAGAAAAGCAGGCCCAAACCATGATGCTGCTGTTAGGGTGAACTCTTAACCAGAGATAACTAGTTGCCTACTCCCTGGCCTAATTGGTGTAGACCAAGTGCATGCGTAAAGAATTCACACCAGACACAGTCAGATGTGAAATCTCTTCTTGATCACAGTAAAAATGGCAGCCAAACAGACTGAGTACAGAGCGTGCGTCTTCTGATATAGGCTAGGGGAGTAAAAAAGTTCAGATATGCCCATTTAGTGGGACAGTTCATGGGCTAGCCAATGGGGAGATCTGTGTTGCTGTTGATGGGCGGGTCTGACTTCAAGGACTTGAAGGAATCCATGATGTCATCTGATCTGTGAGTTGGTCCTCTAGCTTGACCAGTGGTCTTTCCTTATATGGTGGCCTTCTTACATCTAGACATTCCTTGCATTCCAGGCAAGATGTGGAGAACAGGAAATGGCAGCCATTTTTAAATCTGTGTCATGTATATGATCTGAAACCTTAATTATGTAAGGCAAATCGACATATTTCCCACAATCGCTTGTCAAGAGGTTAATTAAGTATTTGATGGAAAGGTCCTCCTCAACATTTTATATATACAGTGCCTACAAGTAGTATTCAACCCCCTGCAGATTTAGCAGGTTTGATAAGATGCAAATAAGTTAGAGCCTGCAAACTTCAAACAAGAGCAGGATTTATGAACAGATGCATAAATCTTACAAACCAACAAGTTATGTTGCTCAGTTAAATTTTAATAAATTTTCAACATAAAAGTGTGGGTCAATTATTATTCAACCCCTAGGTTTAATATTTTGTGGAATAACCCTTGTTTGCAATTACAGCTAATAATCATCTTTTATAAGACCTGATCAGGCCGGCAAAGGTCTCTGGAGTTATCTTGGCCCACTCCTCCATGCAGATCTTCTCCAAGTTATCTAGGTTCTTTGGGTGTCTCATGTGGACTTTAATCTTGAGCTCCTTCCACAAGTTTTCAATTGGGTTAAGGTCAAGAGACTGACTAGGTCACTGCAACACCTTGATTTTTTCCCTCTTGAACCAGGCCTTGGTTTTCTTGGCTGTGTGTTTTGGGTCGTTGTCTTGTTGGAAGATGAAATGACGACCCATCTTAATATCCTTGATGGAGGAGCTGAGGTTCTTCGCCAAAATCTCCAGGTAGGCCGTGCTATCCATCTTCCCATGGATGCGGACCAGATGACCAGGCCCCTTGGCTGAGAAACAGCCCCACAGCATGATGCTGCCACCATGCTTGACTGTAGGGATGGTATTTTTGGGGTCGTATGCAGTGCCATCCAGTCTCCAAACGTCACGTGTGTGGTTGGCACCAAAGATCTCGATCTTGGTTTCATCAGACCAGAGAACCTTGAACCAGTCTGTCTCAGAGTCCTCCAAGTGATCATGAGAAAACTGTAGACGAGCCTTGACATGACGCTTTGAAAGTAAAGGTACCTTATGGGCTCGTCTGGAACGGAGACCATTGCGGTGGAGTACATTACTTATGGTACTGACTGAAACCAATGTCCCCACTGCCATGAGATCTTCCCGGAGCTCCTTCCTTGTTGTCCTTGGGTTAGCCTTGACTCTTCGGACAAGCCTGGCCTCGGCACGGGTGGAAACTTTCAAAGGCTGTCCAGGCCGTGGAAGGCTAACAGTAGTTCCATAAGCCTTCCACTTCCGGATGATGCTCCCAACAGTGGAGACAGGTAGGCCCAACTCCTTGGAAAGGGTTTTGTACCCCTTGCCAGCCTTGTGACCCTCCACGATCTTGTCTCTGATGGCCTTGGAATGCACCTTTGTCTTTCCCATGTTGACCAAGTATGAGTGCTGTTCACAAGTTTGGGGAGGGTCTTAATTAGTCAGAAAAGGCTGGAAAAAGAGATAATTAATCCAAACATGTGAAGCTCATTGTTCTTTGTGCCTGAAATACTTCTTAATACTTTAGGGGAACCAAACAGAATTTTTGTGGTTTGAGGGGTTGAATAATAAAAAAAATAAAAAAAGAAATAACATTCTTTTTTGCTGCAGTGCATTTCACACTTCCATGCTGATCTACAGTCCAAATGTCACAATGCCAAGTTAATTCCGAATGTGTAAACCTGCTAAATCTGCAGGGGGTTGAATACTACTTGTAGGCACTGTATATATATATATATATATATATATATATATATATATATATATATATATATATATATATATAAATATATATATATATATATATATATATATATATATATATATATATATAAATATATATATATATATATATATATATATATATATATATATATATACACACATATATAGTATTCTACAATGTTGTACATAAGGACTGACACTTTATATGGGTAACCCTGGTAACAGGTTCCTTTTAATTACTGGAGACGCCGAATAACACCTACCATCTTGAAGATGCTCTGACCTGTTTTCTCTCTGAACAATATGACACAATAATGCATTTCATACATAACAGAAATAATTAATAAATTATTCTGCTTGATGAGGCTTTCAGTAGTATTAAAATGTTAAGCAGATAGATAGATAGATAGATAGATAGATAGATAGATAGATAGATAGATAATTTTTTATTATTTACACTTACTCCTGTACAGTTTATATTTTCTACACAAGGCTGAACAGTCTCTCGGTGCTTTTGTGGTTAAACCCAGTTAATGGCTTATAATAATCTGAGAAATTGAGGATAAGAAAGCCTATTGATTTTGTGTCACTGAAATGAAGGTAAGAACATCTAAGTATTAAATAACGTTCTTGGACACTTTCAGTATGACCAGCAGACGCAGGAGAGCACAACATATTTAATGATCTGTAGCACACAGCTTCTGGAGGTCAATCACGTGTACTTAACCTCTGCACTTTCCATGTTGTCTGCTTGTCTAACTGGTTTATGAAGTGTGTGTTAACGTGATTGGGGATTTAGGGCAGCAGCACCTTGATCTCTAAAATTTCACATAAATTATAGAAAAAATTATTCAAACCTAAATATATCATAGGGCTGTTAACTCTTGTAATACAATAGTGTATATTTACATTTATAACACCTAAAACTATCATTTGTAACTTAGTGAATCTGAACTATAATAGCTTATGTCTTTAGCTGCACATCTCCAGTCACATATATTCATGATACATCATCCTTTCTCGCTTTGGCTAAATATTTATACAATGCCTTAATTTATTGACCCAAGTTAAAAATATTTTTTTTTTATTTTCGTGTTAAACCAAAGTCATTTTAATTTTTTTTTTCTGAAAGTAAAAAAAGGGAGCATAAACACATAACAATAAGCATTCTGGGTTTCTTACATAAAGGTTTGGAATAAAATATGGTTTGTAAACAAATTGATGTATAGATTTTTTACATAAGAAGAATAAAAATTAATTTAAACATTTTCCTTATTAATGTATCCCATAGCTTTTAATTTAAAGAAGTTATCTATGTTTAAAAAAAAAAAAGTGGAGAAAAGCAGGAAATATTATGAATAGGGATCGGCAGATCTGCAGATACCTAGGATCAGCGAGTACAACCAGATTTAAAAAAAAATTATTAAGGCCCAGATTTGATCCCGGATATCTGCCCAGATGTTGGACCCATTATAAGTCTATAGGGGGCTTTACACGCAACGACATCGCTAACGAGATGTCATTGTGGGTCACGGAATTTGTGACGCACATCCGACCTCGTTAGCGATGTTGTTGCGTGCGAAATGTACGAACGACCACTAATGATCAAAAATACTCACCTTACCGTTGATTGTTGACACGTCGTTCTAATCCCAAATATCATTGATGGTGCTGGATGCAGGATGTTCGTCGTTCCTGAGGCAGCACACATCTCTACGCGTGACACCCCAGGAACGAGGAACAACATCTTACCTGCGTCCTGCCGGCAACGAGGTGGGCGTCACTTTCTTTCGGCTGCTCTCCGCTCCTCCACTTCTGTTGGACGGCTGCCGTTTGACGTCGCTGTGACGCCGCACGAACCGCCTCCTTAGAAAGGAGGCGGTTCGCTGGCCACAGCGACGTCGCTAGGCAAGTAAGTCCGTGTGATGGGGACTAACATTATTGTGCGCCACGGGCAGCGATTTGCCCTTGATGCACAAACAATTGGGGCGGGTGCGATCGGCAGCGACATCGCTAGCAATGTCGCTGCATGTAAAGTGCCCTTATGGATGTATGTCGTTGCATGTAATGTGCCCTTGTACCAGAATCCAGCAGTTTAATTAAAATGGCGGTAGAAGGGGTTGGGCATTAGAGCAGGCTTGTTATATTTACTAGTCTCCCACATGGCTGTAACGCTACTTCTGGGGCCTCTCATTATTGCCCAAAATTGTTGCATCCATTAGATATGACAATCCCAGAACTTTACCTGGCTCATCCCAAATGCCCTGGTGCAGTGGCAATCAGGGTCATAAGCTGCCACTAAGCCCTAGATTAGCAATGGGAGGAGTCTATATTCCTGTATCAACCTACTTTCTAAATAAAGCATCAAAACCATATCATAATGCGTACTGTTTTAATGTGTTTTTTTGGCCAATAGATGGCTGTGAGCTGCCATTAACCCATTATTACCCCGATTACCACCGCACCAGGGCATTTGGGATGAGCCGAGTAAACTACTGGGATTGTCGCATTTAATGGATGCAACAATCCTGGGCAGCTAGATTCAAATCATAGCAAATAGGAAGTGTAGGAGAAGGTCTCCTGTTCTCAGAACCTAGCTTACATACAGTGCTGACAGTATAGTGTAAATAACAAGACGACATCACATCCCATGCTGTTACATCATCACCGTGGGATTTGTGGGAACCACCAGAGCCGTGGCTCTAAAATGGCAGAAATCTAAATAGGTGAGCTTATTTTGTACTATTTCCTACAATGGGACCATTTTTGAAAAATCTGAGAAAGTCCATTAAAGTATCTTTATATCAGAGTTTATCACTGTGTAGTTGCCTGCCATTCTCTACTTCCAACTGCAGTTCTGATGCGATATCACAGGGACATGTGACCACTGCAACAAATCATTGGTTGCAGCAGTGACCCCCTACAGTCAGTGACTGAGGCAATCATATGCTTCTTTGATGGAATGCTTTGGCTGCAGCTAAAAGAGATTGACAGGGGAGCACCAGAACAAGACCATACAGGCATTAGGGAGGTGAGTATTGCATTTAACCCTCAACTGGTGAGGTGGGGTTTGATACACCCCAGGGAAATTTTGTTCAGCAGGCATTTATTGGAAAATGCTGTTATGAATCATCAATGTATTACATTTTCGATACTAGTGGGTTTCAAAAATTTGTTATACTCATGTGTAATCAATCACCAATAAGGAAACGATTAAAACAAACATGATCTTTGCATTGTCTGTAAAAATGTGAGATTTCTAAACACTGGGGTATAGGAAGCCCCACATCACCAGTTGTGTGACAAAAATCCCACCTCATCAGTTGAGAGCTAAAGGACCTACTTTACGTCTATATGCCAACTAGACATGAACAAATCGATTCATGGAAGTTCAATCTCACATTGAATATCCTGAAATTTGCGATTTTTCAAGAATTCAAACATTTTGAGATTCGATTCATGGTTTGCAAAAAAAATGTATTTGTCACTATTTTCCACATTGCATGTGCTTCCCCATAATACCTTGCAGCTATGGCATCTTATAGATTATCATAACTCATACAGTAGCGGTCAGTACCTAGGCCATCATGGATTAGTGGTTCCCAGTTGTTCGCAGAGTCATTTTCCATCTCTAGAGTTACTGGGTAAGTCTGTAGAGTGTAAGCTCTTATGATCAATGGGGTCCTCTCTCCCTTTCTTGCCTGTGAAGTCTTAACAATTACAGTCTTTCCAGTATTGAAATTTATTTGACCCAAAATAAAGTTTGGGGGAAAATTCTGCAAAGTTTGTGAATTTGAATTTAAAAAGATTCACCCTTCTGTACTGCCAACATCTCTCAAATTACAAAATGCATTAGTGTTTAACATATGATATTTTATCATTGATTCCACCAAATACCAGATGATTGGCCTTTTATCTATACTGTATAGTGTTCGGAAATATAGTAAATATACGTAGTTGGATACATTGTTTTCATGCCCAGAATTTCCTTGTATTTGTATCATTCCAGGTTCACTAGTGTGCAATATTTCCCAGAATATCATATTGTCTTTACGATCTTACTATGTTATAAATTGTTATATTCATATTGATCTAGATGATATGTTTAACCCTACAGTCACTATTACACAGCCAGGGGTCTTTTTCTATTAAAGATACAATGTTTAACCCACTTTTAAGACTACATTATAGATGAGATTTCTTTATCAGAAAGATTAGCAGACTTCAGTCTGTTCACCAAATTTCTATTGAACTTCCTCATCTTGATAATCGCATCTAAACGCACTTGTAATTGTCCGGCTTTTTAATTGGTGTTGAAATCTACCATGTATGAGTTTGTCTTTTTATGTTTGTGAGCTAGACAGGCAATGATATGATGAAAGATATGGAAATACATCCCTTCTGGGCAATTGAGAAGAGTCTGGTGACGGATGAAAGGGTTAGCTGTTCACTATAAGGATTACTAACAAGAGAGGCTGTGCTGCTTTGGGCTTCTTGCAAACTCATTAGGCAACATGCATTGTCTTAATACGAGACTCTATGTATCATAAAGGTATTTGGTTAGAAAACCAGTTCTGAGATGCAACCGCATTACTGAGGACATACAAAGTTATATGCTCGAGAAAAAGGGTCAAGAAGTAATTGGAGAAAAAACCTTAGTGGTGAAGGTTATTGCTTTGCAAAGGGTTTTTTGGACCAGCATACTGCATCTGCTCTAAATCTGCATTAACCCCTTCACTATATCCGCCATACATGTAAGACGCTGTAGGAAGTGCGTTCCCGCAAACCACCGTACATGTACAGAGCTATGATGGTGCTGACTCATGAGGAGACTCGGCAAAATCATCATTGGGTGTCAGCTTTGTATAATAGCTGACATTCAGTAGAAATGCCCAAGATTGGTGCTCGTAATACCTACGATCATGGGCGTGCAACCCTTTTGATGCCACTGACAATAGTGACAGTGGCATCAATCTGCTTACCAGAAGGAGGGAGCTCTCTCTGCTTTGTTTGGCACAACGTGAATGCAATCGTGTCATGCTCATGGCCTCCATGGTGACCCTGGGCCGAATATTGGCCTAGGGGTCATCCAAGTAAGGAGGCCTGTAAGATCCTGCCTTTGGAAGGACCTGAGACACCTCCTGTCGGTGCAAGTCACTGATCTAATGCCCTGCAATGCAAAAGCATTGCAGAGTATTACATCAGCAATCAGACCATTTAATGTTTATGTCCCATCCTGCGATTAAGTAAAAAAAAAAAAAGTAAAAAAAAAAAAATTGTAAAAATATTTTAGAAAATCACAAAATAAAGAATAAAAAAAATGAAAAAAAAATATACCAATAAATACTTAGATTTATTTAATAACAAAGATAAACATAAAAAATTCATATACAGTCATATGAAAAAGTTTGGGCACCCCTATTAATGTTAACCTTTTTTCTTTATAACAATTTGGGTTTTTGCAACAGCTATTTCAGTTTCATAAAGCTAATAAATGATGGGCTCAGTAATATTTCTGAATTGAAATGAGGTTTATTGTAGTAACAGAAAATGTGCAATCTGCATTTAAACTAAATTTGACAGGTGCATAAGTATTGGCACCTCAACATAAAAGTGACATTAATATTTTGTAGATTCCCCTTTGCAAAAATAACAGCCTCTAGTCGCTTCCTGTAGTTTTTAATGAGTTCCTGGATCCTGAATAAAGGTATATTTGACCATTCCTGTTTACAAAACAATTCCAGTTCAGTTAAGTTTGATGGTCGCTGAGCATGGACAGCCCGCTTCAAATCATCCCACAAATGTTCAATGATATTCATGTCTGGGGACTGGGATGGCCATTCCAGAACATTGTAATTGTTCCTCTGCATGAATGCCTGAGTAGATTTGGAGCGGTGTTTTGGATCATTGTCTTGCTGAATTATCCATCCCCTGCGTAACTTCAACTTTGTCACTGATTCTTGCACATTATCGTCAAGATTCTGCTGATACTGAGTTGAATCCATGCGACCCTCAACTTTAACAAGATTCCCGGTGCCGGCATTGGCCACACAGCCCCAAAGCATGATGGAACCTCCACCAAATTTTACTGTGGGTAGCAAGTGATTTTCTTGGAATGCCGTGTTTTTTTGCCTCCATGCATAACGCCTTTTTGTATGACCAAACAACTCAATCTTTGTTTCATCAGTCCACAGGACCTTCTTCCAAAATGTAACTGGCTTGTCCAAATGTGCTTTTGCATACCTCAGGCGACTCTGTTTGTGGCGTGATTGCAGAAACGGCTTCTTTCGCATCACTCTCCCATACAGCTTCTCCTTATGCAAAGTGTGCTGTATTGTTGACCGATGCACAATGACACCATCTGCAGCAAGATGATGCTGCAGGTCTTTGGAGGTGGTCTGTAGATTGTTCTTGACTGTTCTCACCATTCTTCTTCTCTGCCTTTCTGATATTTTTCTTAGCCTGCCACTTTTGGGCTTAACAAGAACTGTACCTGTGTTCTTCCATTTCCTTACTAAGTTCCTCACAGTGGAAACTGACAGTTTAAATCTCTGAGACAACTTTTTGTATCCTTTCCCTGAACAACTATGTTGAATAATCTTTGTTTTCAGATCATTTGAGAGTTGTTTTGAGGAGCCCATGATGCCACTCTTCATAGGAGATTCAAATAGGAGAACATCTTGCAAGTGGCCACCTTAAATACCTTTTCTCATGATTGGATCCACCTGCCTATGAAGTTCAAAGCTCAATGAGGTTACAAAACCAATTTAGTGCTTCAGTAAGTCAGTAAAAAGTAGTTAGGAGTGTTCAAATCAAGAAATTGATAAGAGTGCCCATACTTATTCACCTGTCAAATTTACATTAAATGCAGATTGCACATTTTCTGTTAGTACAATAAACCTCATTTCAATTCAGAAATATTACTCAGTCCATCATTTATTAGATATATGAAACTGAAAAAGCTGTTGAAAAAACCCTAATTGTTATAAAGAAAAAAGGTTAACATTAATAGGGGTGCCCAAACGTTTTCATATGACTGTATATAGCAATGCTGCATTCACTATGACACAATGTATCTGTTTTGCTACTTAACCCTTTCAGTGAACACCATAAAAAAGCGCCAACAAAACTATGCTTTTTCATGATACCACTAACAAAAAGTGAAATAAAACGCTATCTAAAAGCTGCATGAAAATAAAAATGGTATAGCAGATAGCATCATCTTGTCCTGCAAAAAATAACCCCCACTCCAACTGCGAAAAAATAAAAAAAGCTATCTCTGTACTCATACTGACCCAAAGAATTAACGTGTTTTATTAATTTTACCACATGGTGAATGGCATTAAAAAAACTCCTGAAATTGCTGTTTTATGCTTCTTCTGACTCTCAATATTCAGAAAATAAAGCAATCAAAAAATGTTATGTGCCTGAAAATGGTGCCAACAAAAACATTAACTCATTCCACAAAAAACAAGCCCTCACATGACTCTATCGGCAGAAATACAGAAAAATGATGGCTCTGAAAATATGGCAATGCAAAAACATTTTTTATAAGGAAAAGCGTTTTTTAGTGTATGATCGTAGCAAAACCTAAAAAACAAATGTAAATCTGACACCACTGTAATTGCACCGACTTGAAGAATAAAGCGATCTAATTACTTATTCATATACATGGTGAACATCTTAGAAAAATAACTAAAAGTGTTTCTTGACCTGCTGTTGATTTATTAATGCTTCCTCCTATAGATCACAGTAATACTTAGCTCATATCTATTCTGTGCTCCACACTGAGCACTTACACCAGAGTTTTCTTGAAAATCTGTGAAAAATGTGATTAAAATAGAAGTCCCTGTGGAATATTCCTTTTAATGAGTCACATGGAGTGACCTTGGATTCAGTCTATCCTATGATCCAGCAGTGTCCTTCAGCGTGCATAAAAGCTAGGTCATCAACAGTTTTGTGCACTTCTGAGAATACGCATACCACTGAACAGATGTCAGACAGAGTTCAGAGTAACTCTGTGGGCTCATTTTGGTGAATAGATCCCTCAGAGGTGTCATCCAAATTACGTCATTTGGAAATTTATGGTTCATTCACATTAGTGTTTAAATCGATGGAGTGCAATGTGAGAAAATCTTGCATGGCACTCAGTTCAATGTTAGTCAATGAGGCAGAGCAGATCTAAACTTTTTTCTCATGCCAATTTAGCATGAGAAAGCAATTGCAGCATGCTGCGATTGGCTGTGTGTCTTGGATTATGTATACGCATACAAGTCTTTGGGGGTGTGTGAAACATCGGACTGCACTCGGATGTAACTCTAATGCAGTTCAATATACACAGTCTGATATACACAACAGGCAATGGAGAAAATGGAGAGATTAATCTCTCCATCTTCTCCCTTCCGTACCTGTGATCTGATTCTCTCATTTGAGACAATTGGAGCACAGTAGAATGACAGTCGGGTCACGCTCGTGTCGCGGGCGGAAGAGGGGACGCTGCGCTCACCCACTGCTCAGGTCCGGCTGCTGCTGCTGCTGCTCGGTGGTGGCTCGAGCGGTGGGCCGGATCCCGGGGACTCGAGCGGCGTTCCTCGCCCCTGAGTGAAAAGGGGAATGGTTTTGAGGATTTATTGTCTGTGACGCCACCCACGGTTGTGGTGAGGTTGTTGACACCACCGCTGCTCTGGACGGGTATCCCGAGAGCGGTGACAGGGAGCAGATTTGGATGTTGGTTCTCCCCTCCGTGGGTAGGGGGTTGGTTGTCCCGGGGCCCAGTGAGGGGTAGGGATGTTTGGCAGGCGGGCTACGGGGCCTGGTGAGGTGCAGGGTTGCGGGGGCAGCGCTGTGCCGCACGGCACGGTGGTACTCACTCAGCCAGTAACGAATACACAGTCTCCGGTAAAACAAACGGCTGGATGGACGGGTCTCACAGACGGCTGCGGTGTTTCGCCTCCCGGCAGGTTGATGGTGACTGCCTTTCCCTGCACCTGTGTAGTGTGTACGGTTCCAATGGGTTCCCACCGGTAACCCGCTCCCCAGCTTGGATGGGTGCTGAAGGAGCCCCTTTTGCCCGCAGGCTCTGGCCCTGGGAACTTTAGCCTTGGTGGTGACTGTGTTTCCCTTCACGGTTTGAGCTGTCGCCTTCTATCGGGACTTGGCTGCTGGGAAACCCCAGAGGTTCCCTTTGCTAACGGATTTGACAATTTCAACGGTGACTCCTAGCCTTGTCGGGGTCCGTAAGCCCTGCCGGATGGTGCTGGCTTCTCTTTGTTCACCGGTCCGGTACCGCCGGGCCACCGCCCGTCCACGGTCCTTTCGGTTCGCTCCAATCGGCCTCTCCTGCAGACGGTCACCACCGTCTGCCAACCTTGCTGTACCGTCCGGGCCACACACCCGGACCGCTTTCTGTCTGCTCCTCTACCACTTCACTTCCTTTCACTTCAAACCTCAAAACTCAACTCCCCACTAACTGCCTCCTTTTCCCGCCTCCAGGACTGTGAACTCCTCGGTGGGCAAGACCAACCACCTGGCCCACCCCCTGGTGTGGACATCAGCCCCTGGAGGAAGGCAACAAGGATTTTGTGTTTTGGCTTTGGTGTGCCTGACCGGGGTGTGGGGTGTGTTGGTGTAGTTCCTGTGACGACCTGGCTTGTCCAGGGCGCCACACTCGCAACAGAGTTGGAGCCATGTCATTAGCATATTTCATCCGATGCTCTTGCATAGCATACTATATGCTATGGTGAGCTCCAGCCTTTGATAGAAACCCTGATGTAAGTACTCAGAGTAGAGCACAGGATACATGTGACCCAAAATTTTATGTAATGCGCCCATTAAAAGCTTTTAAATGGGGATTATCAGAAGCAAAACGAAGTAAATACTGCTCCAAATTCTGATTGACCAGTTCTGTTTGCCCATTGGACTGAGGGTGGAATGAATGAGATAGTATAATCCCTAATCAGGAGGAAAAAACTCTCCAAAACTTGGCAATAAACTTAGTTCCTCTATCCAAGACAATATTAGAAGGAACTCAATGTCGTTTGACAAACACTTGGGCTAAAGTCTTGGCATTAGGTAAAGACTGTAAGGTGATAACATTAGTAATCTTTGAAAACTTATCCACCACAAACAAAATGACCGAAGTTACCAGGAGAGGAGGGTAAATCCATTAAAAAGTCCATAGAAATGTCTGTCCAAAGTTTGCTAGTGTGCACGCCTTTTTTCTTAAAAAGTTGGCTAGCAACACTAAAAGGCTGTAAAGAACGATAGTCCTGTCACACTGTGGTAAAAACCTCAGCACAGAAGAAGACAAACGTAATAAATCTTTCTGCAAATGTTATTTTTCATCCAGCACCAAAGAAAAAACAGATATTGTCCAACATTTCAACCAACTGGTTGTCACATGGAGATTTTCTCTAACTTCGACGACTGCCATGGTGGCGTCAGATCCTGTTCAGATTGCTGATTCTGATACTCCTTGGAGATTCTCTAGTGTCTGGGAGCAACACAGGCAGACTCAAGTGTTGAACTGCGGTGTGCTGATTTATAGGCAGACTAGCAAGAGTTAATCTCTGTTTGTCTGCTTATTTGCTCTCTTTGATCCCCTGTTGTGAAGGAGACTATAGCTGGGTTTACACACTGAAACTTTCTAGCGATCCCACCAGCGATCCCAACCTGGCCGGGATCGCTACAAAGTCTCTGGTGAGCTGTCAAACAGGCAGACCTGGCCAACGACGCCACAGCGATCCGGATCTGCAGAGCGACCTAGCTGGTCATTGGGGACGTTGTAAAGCAGCTTTTTGAAAGGGAAGTCGCTGTAAAGTCCCCTTTACACACTGAAACTTTCTAGCGATGCATGCTACACAGCGGGAAACAAAGGACCTAAGAATGGTCCTGAACGATTTGTAGCGATCACAACTTCACAGCAGGGGCCAGGTCGCTGATGTATTTCACACACTGCAATGTCGCTGGGGAGGTCGCTGTAACGTCACAAAACCGGTGATGTTACAGCGATGTCGTTTGCGATGTTGCAGTGTGTAAAGCCACCTTAACACATCTGCTCACCACATATATACTGGCCTAATGCTTTCTCCTATTCCAGCTATAGTTTATCTTAGTTGGTCTGGTCTGGTGTCCCAGACTTTCTGGTCCTTGTAGTTCTTGTTGCTTTGTGCAGTTGTGAAGATTACCCCAGTTGCCTTTTGTTTTTTCTTCCTGCTCTTTTTTTCCTCCTGAATCTCTTATTTTCCTATCCTGTGTGTGTGCAGTCTGTCAAAGTTTTGTTTTTCCATTGTCTATCTTCATTTGCGTTTAACATCACACTCCTGCCCCGTCCTTTCCTATTGGGAAGGGGGGAAATCAGACAAGGTCTTGTCAGGAGCCAGGAATAGGACTCAAGCATCTGCACCATTTGGAATATCCCTGAGATTAGGGATAGCATAGGACCCCCTAGTGTGAGGGAGAGCATAGGGACCCTTATCCTTCATTATCCAACAAGTCATATTGTGATACTGGTAGTTTTTATCAGAACATCTGTGTAGGTTGTTACAAGGTGTAAAGAGTCAGTGTGGAGTCATATGTCAAGCTCATGAGTGACCTAGTAGCACCTCAACACTGGCATTTGCTATGGATGCCAACTTGACATTATATTTTTTCTGGATAGACAATATTTTTTACAGACACATTGAAAAAAACAACACATCAAGTTTATAAGTAATGTTTGTTTACAGCCCATAATCCACAAACGGAGGCATCAGCTGCATTAACTACAAACTATAAAATAATGATAATTGCAGTCTAAATAATCTGTATATTTTTCTTCAGCTTCCAAAAAAAATCACAGACTCCTCAAATTTCATTCACGGACAGGGTAAAAAAAAAATAAGTGCCCTATTTTTATAAACTGTACATGAATTTCTGGACGGTTGCAACCCAGCACTGTACCTAGAGTCCCTTAGTCAAAATTACAGTAACAGTACCTGGTGGTTGTTACAGAGTCAATGTGGCATTGTTTTTGCATAGACCACTGCTGTCAGGAGTAGTAGTCTGGCTGTCGGGAAGGCACTGAACAATTCCAGAGTAATAAGTTGGAGAGAGGTGTACGGTATATTATAGACTTAGGGGCCCTTTGCACACTATGACATCGGAAGCTGATGCTGCGATGCCAAGCACGATAGTCCTCGCCCCCGTCGCAGCTGCGATAGCTTGGTGATAGCTGCCGTAGCGAACATTATCGCTACGGCAGCTTCACATGCACTCACCTGCCCTGCGACGTCGCACTGGCTGGCGAACCGCTTCCTTCCTAAGGGGGTGGGTCGTGCGGCGTCATAGCGACGTCACACGGCAGGCAGCCAATAGAAGCGGAGGGGCGGAAATGAGCGGGACGTAAATATCCCGCCCACCTCCTTCCTTCCGCATAGCCGGCCGGGATGCAGGTAGCAGATGTTCCTCGCTCCTGCGGCTTCACACACAGCGATGTGTGCTGCCACAGGAACGAGGAACAACATCGTAACATCGGTCTTTCCCAAATCATGGGAATGTCCAATGCTACTCCGATGATACGATTACGACGCTTTTGTGCTCGTTAATCGTATCCAAAATGCTTTACACACTACGATGTCGACAGCAACGCTGGATGTGCATAACTTTCGATTTGACCCCACCGACATCGCACCTGCGATGTCGTAGTGTGCAAAGTGCCCCTTACAGTCTCACCGCAGTAGTATTATCTAATCTCTGCTGTATATTTAATTGACATGTGCTATTCCCAATACTGCAAAATATAAAGTGGTCAAAATTTAGATTTACTAAAACAACTGGGCAAAAACGGAGTTTCAATTTCATACTTTTTACATGAAATGTCAATAAACAATGGTACGATTATTAACTAATTAAACCTCATTATTCCCCCTCTTTGTTATACCGCAGAATTTTAACAACTTTTCATGTTGTAGCATTATGTATATAACATATAGAACATTTATACAGTAGTTTAATTCACTATAAATAAACAATATTTATATTAGTAATTCTCTTTCTTTTTCTAGCTACTCACAAGTAAAAATATATTTTTTTAATGATTTGCCACAAGTTGACTTTTTATCAATCCCTGAAGAAAAAAACATAGATAATAAAAACTCACAAAATAATCTGCAGCACTCTCTGTGTTCTTTTCCACCTGCCCTGATCTGACTATACGTGTAATTAAAAATACAAATGTTCTGAGCCGGCGGCTTCTTATTAGTAAGAATTTTGGAAACAAAATTTAATTTATTCACATTCGATATGGTCGGTAATACCTACTATTACATGCATTCTGCTGGCCTTTGATTAGCTATGGATTAATAAAACTTTTATATCTTCTTTGTCAGCCTCATTTTGAACTCTGTTTTTGCATACTGTTACTATTAAATAAATGAATTAGTGTCTAGAAATGTGTCATGCATATTACCTAGCAGCAGGAAGTCTAATACAGTGGTCAGCTCCCCGAGAGCGTTATAAATCCGAACACGCACACTAACCTGCTTGTGTGGCCCTATTAAAAGCACGGTGATTTAGTGTGAAGCTGTATTTGTGCTTAACAATGAAATTTCTGTTAATTCAAAACAATGTAAATCATCCCCAATTACTGTATTTGAATATTCACAACTTCTACACAGGAATATTTGCTGTTGCCGGAGAAAAGCAATGTAAAGGTTGACTGGAGCTTAGATTCTGGCATCCAGTGTTTAAACAGAATGTTTTATGTCTGGACGTAACCAGATGTAATATTGTTATAGCTTATTTACAGCACTCACCGTCCCGGCTATGTCCACTGAATTGGCCAGTGTTTTACCTAGAAATTGCTATAGGCTGGATGCCAAATTGAGAGTAAAATCTAAATCTACATAGAGTGATCGTAAAACCCAGAAGTAGAATGTTTCTGTTTTTCAGTGGCTTAAGAAAAATTAAAAAGTATTCGGAACTTCTATCAACAAGTGTTCAATTTGTTTAAAAGGAACCTGACAGTAGATTCCACCTACTAGAACCACACGCATTGTGAATCAGACAATGACTACGTTATTGCATCCAGGTGTCATGAGTCCTCTGTGCAGAACATTTTGCTCTGCTGCGCTTTCCTGAGTTACTAAGCTAGCAGCCTGATTGAGAGTGCAGGATTCCATGTTGGTGCTGATCTCTCAGGTGTTCCACCTTCCTGGTAATTGCTCTGGCTTTTTTACTGAGCAGGCTTGCCCTGAACCTTGCCAGTTGTATTCTCTGGTTCTGCAGTTATGCTGTTGGCTTGTGTCTCTTCAGTGTTCTGATCTTGGCTTTCTGACAACGGACTGTAATTTGACTTTTCTATGCCCGCTCCCTGTTCCTGTCGTGACCATCTGCCTTCTACCTCGGACCGTTACCTGACCACATCTCTGTTTTCTCCCTGAATCTATTACGTGCTCTCCTGGATTTCTGACCCTCGAATATTGACCTGACTAAGCCTTTGCTTACTCCTTGGGCTCATACGTGTCCTCCCGTTACCATACCCCGGCTTTCCTGACTACTCTTCAGTCCATACTACCCATAAGTAGTGACTAGCGTCACATCATGTATGTTTGACCCTGAAGCGCAGCAGCATTTTAGAGAAAATATACATAGGGGGAATATGCATCTTGGATGACTAATCTGAGGTTAGTCCCCAGCAAATTCTCAACATTGCACTCAGTAGATTGATAGGTATCTCCTTATACACATATGGACATATGGAGGGAGATCTGTCGAGGGTTACAAAACGTGTTTATTTATTTTTATAGCTTTCATTATTTTTGGATGAAGAAAAAGGGGGTTGGTTCAAATTTTTATATATACTTTTTTCATTTTTGTAATATTTTCAAAAACATAACTTTTTATTTGCTTGAGGTGACTGAAACAAACATAGACAAAAATTTCACCCTGTATATATGCAAAATTGAAAGAGATATAACCCTGAGACTTGAAGAGGGCTAAATACAAATCCAAGTCACAAATTTCACAGTTATATTTTTATACTATTAGACTTTACACTTCAAAGTACTTCCTACTTTGTGTTGGTATACCACATAAAATGCTAATATTATATACCATAGTTTTCATTTTATAAGACGCACCCCAAATTTAGAAGCGGAAAATAGGAAAAAATAATTTTTAATGTTAAAATGAGGGTCCGTTTTATAATCCTAGTACGTCTTTATCCTAATGTTCCCCAGTGGGGAGCCACAGTGGTGGAGTGGCTCAGGAAGGTCACAGGAGGCAGGGTAGGTGATGCTGCGGGCTTGGAGTCAGTGGTGTCGCAGCGGACGGCATTGATCAGTGGGCGGCATTGATCAGCAGGCGGCATTGATCCGTGGGTGGGCGGGCTGCTAACATGGTCGATGGTGATGGAGTGGGGTCATAGGAGGCAGGGCACAGGTCGCGCTTGGGGGTGTCACGGTGGGCGCCATTGATCTGCAGGTGGCGGAGGTGTCCCAGGATGCAATGTCTCAGCATCAGGTGCATTGAGTTGACTGCCGACTCCATTAAATCACCTGCAGTTGACGAAATGGACTTCAAGAAAATGGCCTCGGAGGCAGCACGTTTGTAGATTGATGCAATGGACTTTTAGAAAATAGCCACAGAGTCCTATCTGGGCACGCGCTGCCTCCGTAGTCATTTTCTTGAAGTCCATCTGTGTCGCCCACCTGCAGCGGTCGCCCCAGGGACTCCACTCCACCTTCAGGGACGCCACAGGGTCTCCACTCGTTGGTGTCTCTGGCCACAGGTACGGCAGGTTTATTTACATGGGAAGCGTGACGCCACACACGGTTTGCAGTCAGGGTTATGGGTGACCGCCACTACAGGTTTAACGAGCGTCTGGGGCTGATGGGGTCTGCAGTCGGATGGTATGGCCTCCCGTGAGTGAGGCTGGCCCCAGGGTCTCGGGTGCGTGGAACAACAGGTCCCAAAATAACTCAGGCTCAGTCCATATAGTCTTTTAACTTGTTAACTCAATGTCATAGGTTCTGTGAGGAACCCGGGTGATGCTGAGATTAACCAGGAGGAACCAGGTATTCTTTAGGCCGGTCTAAGGGTAACCATTAACTCGCCTTCCTAGCACTTCTTGTTTCGGATAACCCCTGACTTGAAGTACCGTGGGATTCATCCAGGGAAGTCGCTACTGCCTTTTCTCCCCTTTTTGGACCGTTTGCCGGCAGCGTGCAACAAGGAAGATGGCTCCTTGCTCAATCCTCCTTATGGGACCCCTCGTTGCTGCCAAGGCTTGGACTCTAGTTGGTTGGTGTGGGACTTGTGGTTCCCCTCACCGGCAGGTTTAGCAGATCATTAAATGGACGTCTACTCTAGGGACCTGTTCCCTGTGCGTGCCTAGTCACCAGGAGTCTCCGTTCTCGACTAGCTGACTTCTTCATGTCTTTCTGACCGACTTGCTGGTAACCGTTCTCTCCCGCTAATGGCTACTACACGTGCAGGGTCTGACTAGCGTGTCAGCATGCGTCTCTCTTCCAGCAACCCTCTTTCTGCGCCTACTGCTACCAGACTGGCTAACTCCTCCTACTTTCCTTACAGCCGCTGCCACCTTAGCTTCCAGCTCGTCCCCCTACACCCCTTGCTGAGATGTGGAGGAAAGCCCCCTCTTGGGTCTGCCCAAGGATCCCCTCTCAAGGTGTGGGAGACCTGGTTGCTATGTGTCTGTGCGTACACACCCTATTCCAGCCTTTGGAATTACCTGAAAGCACTGTCCCAGCATTGGTGCAGTACTCAGTGGGGCCTGACCAGGTCAGGGGCGCCACATTCCCCCTTGGTTATCAACAGCACGTCCTCGGGCTGCAAAGACAAGAAAGATTAAATACAACTTTTCCCACACAGGGGAGTTATTTACATTTGAAATATACCAGGTACCATTCCACCACCACCCACCACCCACAAGTCCTGGTCCCACCCAGAAACTTCCAGGAGGCAGTTCACCGGTCCCTTTGGTGACCAGGTCTGGGCCATCTCTGTCCCAGACCTTTCCTCCAATCTTCCTCTCCTGAGGATGGTGGTGTAGGGTAGGCCCCATAAACAGGCGTACCAGCTTACGCGTGTTGGAGAGTAGGCCCCATAAACAGGCATGCTCTTTAGTGTTGGAGAGCAGGCCCCATAAACAGGTGTGCTCTCTGGTGATGCAGAGCCATGCCCCATAAACAGGCACACTCTGGGGTTGGTACCACTGAGGTAACTTTTTACAATGCAAGAGTTTGTGGCTATAGCCAGTTCATAGCCTGTGGTCCATTTTTGAAGTGCACATAACCTGGTGGTAAATAAAGTAAATACTCAAACAGTTCACACAAAAGTTCTTGTGGGCACATTTCCTTAAACGTTGCTTAACTGGTCATAGCAAACAAAAACATTTTTAAAACATTTTTATACCTTTCAAACTAAACAGACTTCCTTCTCTCAAGATCAGGGCTCTTTCTTTCAGTGCTCTGATACCTGGAGGTTGCTTTTTGGGTGTCCCCCTTGTGGTGATGACTCTGGGGATCTGGTAGAAGCAGTGGGGGTGGAGTCTGAGCTCACAAAGGTTTCCATCTGACATTGTACCACGTCCAAGGAAAACCAGCCTCTCTCTCCCATATGCCTTGTGTACTCTACCACATCCCCTACATAGAGATCACGACCAGGGTGACCCCGCAGTAGGTGGGACTGCACGTCCCGTCTGGAGACAAAGGTCCCCTCCTTCACTCCGGCCTCCACTATAAAGCCCCACCCTGTGCGGCAGTTGAATTCTTCCACTACCCCACGGTGGAGGGGACCTCTGGCCTGGTGTCTGGCCCGCTGCAGGGACTGCTTTTCCTGCAGGTCCCTGGCCTCCACTTGCTCTCTCTCTGGGGTGGGTTTCTCAAGGGGGTGCCTGGCTCTCACACGCCACTGTCCTCTGTGGGCTGGGCTCCGCATCACCATCACCTGGTCATCAGCAGGTAACCAGGTCACATACATGCTGGGGCTATATGCAACCAGGTCTTCCTCCCTGGCAGGGGGTGCTGCGACCTCTTCCGGTCATTGGGGAGACAGCAGCGCGACCTCATGGCCTCCCTCTCTCGCAGAGGGTGCTGCGACCTCCTCCGGTCAGCTGGCGATCAGCAATGATAGCTGTAAGGCCTCTCCTCCCTCCCTGGTGGAGGGTGCTGCGACCTCTTCTGGTTGTTGGGGGGACAGCAGCGGGACCTCAGGGCCTCCCTCTCTCGCAGAGGGTGCTGCGACCTCTTCCAGTCGGGCGGGTAGCAGCTCTGGGAATGAGCCTTCAGTGGCCAGGTAGGATGAGGAATCCCTCTCCAGCGAAGAGGGTGCCGTGACCGCTTCTGGTCGGGACGACGGCCTGTGGCCCATGCACCTGGCAAGCAGGTCAGCCCAGGGAAAAGGCTTTGGTTCTCTCTCTAGCTGAGGGGGCACTGTGTCCACTTCAGATCAGGGCGCAGGACCCGGTTCCTCAGTCAGCAACTGGGGTGCTGTGACCACCTCTGGTCGGGCAACTGGGACAGGAGGCATTGCAGCCTGGTCTGGTATGGCCGGGACAGGAGGCGTTGCAGCCTGGTCTGGTCTGGCCGGGACAGGAGGCGTTGTGGTCTGGTCTGGTCTGGCCGTGACAGGAGGCGCTGCGGCCTGGTCTGGTCAGCCTGTGAGCGTCGCACTGGACATCGCATCAGGCATTGCATCAGGCATCGCACCGGCTTTTGATAACAATGTCGGTGGGGTTAGCATACCAGGTCGGGCAGGGGCAGTGTGGGACTCACCCAGTGTTGGGCCGGAGACATTCTGCAGTAGGGTCGCCATTGCCGATGACGACGACTCCAGTTGAGCTTGGGCGGCACCTACAGGCGGGCCTCGCTGTACCGACAACCGTAGATTTCTAATTGCTATTATCATCTCCTGCTTTTAAGTGGCTATCTCTTGCCTGCTCCGCTCTTCCATACCGTCAGCAATTCTTCCCACTTCTACCAATAGCTCCTCCGCAGTCATGGGCCTGGTCCAACCCTGCTCTTCCTGGTTACCTTTTGCAGACGCCATCTTATCTCTGTCATTGCTCATCAGGTTCTGGTCACGCTTCTGTCTTAGTTTTGTTTCTGGTTGTTCTTCTCCCTTCGGACTAGGACGTCCCCGCAGTCCGGGGACAGATCCACCCCCATCTTCTCTGTTCACTATGTCAGAGCGCTCCCTCCATGCTGGGACAGCCACTCCTCTTCGTGGGCGGTTACTTTTTCTTCTGCGCAGGCTGCAACCTCTAAAATCGCGCGCTTTTAACAGCAACAAAATGGCAGCGGTTCAAATTTTTCGATCGGACCACTAAAGGGGCACTGTCACCTGTCTAAAGAGGTCTAGTCCTTGATCCTGTTCGTGACGCCAGAAATGTGTGTCGCCCACCTGCAGCGATCACCCCAGGGACTCCACTCCACCTTCAGGGACGCCACAGGGTCTCCACTCGTTGGTATCTCTGGCCACAGGTATATCAGGTTTATTTACATGGGAGTCGTGATGTCACTCACGGTTTGCAGTCAGGGTTATGGGTGACCGCCAATGCAGATTTAATGAGCGTCTGGGGCTGATGGGGTCTGCAGTCGGATGGTATGGCCTCCCGTGAGTGAGGCTGGCCCCAGGGTCTCGGGTGCGTGGTACAACAGGTCCCAAAATAACTCAGGCTCAGTTTGTATAGTCTTTTAACTTGTTAACTCACTGTCAGATGTTCTTTGAGGAACCCGGGTGATGCTGAGATTAACCAGGAGGAATCAGGTATTCTTTAGGCTGGTCTAAGGGTAACCATTAACTCGCCTTCCTAGCACTTCTTGTTTCGGATAACCCCTGACTTGAAGTACCGTGGGATTCATCCAGGGAAGTCGCTACTGCCTTTTCTCCCCTTTTTGGACCATTTGCTGGCAGTGTGGACCAAGGAAGATGGCTCCTTGCTCGATCCTCCTTATGGGCCCCTTCGTTGCTGCCAAGGCTCGGACTCTAGTTGGTTGGTGTGGGACTTGTGGTTCCCCTCACCGGCAGATTTAGCAGATCATTAAATGGATATCTACTCTAGGGACCTGTTCCCCGTGCATGCCTAGTCACCAGGGGTCTCCGTTCTCGACCAGCTGACTTCTTCAGCGTTTTTCTGACCGACTTGCTGGTAACCGTTCTCCCCCGCTAATGGCTACTACACGTTTCGGGTCTGACTAGCGTGTCAGCGCGCGTTTCTCTTCCAGCAACCCTCTTTCTGCGCCTACTGCTACCAGACTGGCTAACTCCTACTACTTTCCTTACAGCCGCTGCCACCTTAGCTTCCAGCTCCTCCCCCTACACCCCTTGCTGAGATGTGGAGGAAAACCCCCTCTTGGGTCTGCCCAAGGGTCCCCTCTCAAGGTGTGGGAGACCTGGTTGCTATGTGTCTGTGCATACACACCCTATTCCAGCCTTTGTAATTACCTAAAAGCACTGTCCCAGCATGGGTGCAGTACTCAGTGGTGCCTTACCAGGTCAGGGGCGCCACACATCTCATCAACCGCGGGCGATCCAATGGAGTCAGCAGTGAGCTTAATACACCTGATGCCGAGACACCGCGTCTTGTGACACCTGCGCAGCCCGCAGATCAATGGCACCCACCACGACACCCCCGAGCGCGTCCTTTGACCCTGCCTCCTCTGACTCCGCTCCACCACCGTCGCCCTGGCAAAGCAGCTCGCCCGCCTATCAATGCTACCCGCCGATTAATGCTGCCCACCGCGACACCCCCAAGCGCGTTCTGTGACCCTGTCTCCTATGAACCCGCTCCACCACCCCCACCCCGTTAAGACATATCCGCTTTGTAAGACGCACCCCCATTTTCCCCTCAGTTTTTGGGTATAAAAAGTGCGTCTTACAAAGCGAAAAATACAGTATACAGTATATCAGAAAAGTGAATACACCACACATTTTTGTAAATATTATTTGTTTTCATGGGATATCACTGAACATATGACAATATTAAACAAATCCAGGGAGCACTCCCAACAAGTGGTGCCTTCGTAATGGGTCAGCAGCTCTTTCAGAAATATCCAAAAAAAAGGTACTCACAAAACTTCTTTTTCTTGTAATTTTCTGGTGAATATTTTATTTTATATTTTCCATTCCATGTTAAATATAATGCATTTTGGCTTCAAAATACAACAGCCTTCTTCAGATATAATTTACAAAATAAGTTTATATAGTGTTATGGGGGACTGGCAGATCAGAATAAGGTGTTAAATATCCCAATCGCCAGTTGGGGCCCACTGTGCCCCAGATGACAAAGGAGCTGCTGGTAACCCGAAGATTAGGTGGAGAATACAGAGCTGGGTGGCTCTAAAAGAATAGGGGCCTGATCCAAGTTAAGTAACACTTGGATCAGGAGACTGTGAACCCTGTCAGCGTCATCAAGTCCACTCACCCAGCCCAGGAATTTCCTGCTGACTGCACAGGAGACCTGGGAACCGGTCAGGTGTGTAGGGACACATCAGACCGGACGACAACCCAGTTAGCATTTCGGTGTACCTTTGGTACTACACCGACCATGTGTGTAGGGAACACGTCAGGCCGGGTGGTGACCAGGTAGTGTTGACTGGAAGACAGCCGCAAAAGCGCTCTGTCGTCCACGTGTGCACAACAAGTCAGACCGAGCGGTCCCCCAGTTATCGTTTCTGTCCACCAGGGCTCTCAACTGGCCATGTGTGTACAGGACATGTCAGGCCAGGTGGTCACACTGGTAGCGTTGACTGGGAAGCCGATATGAGGAGAACAGGTGGCGCAGCAGCCGCAGGCTGGTTAACTCCATCGGGCGTCACTAGCAGGACTGGATGGTAGAAGGTGGAAGTCCGGGGCCTGACCCTAACATGCTGAGCCACGGGTGCCTTGGCATGACAAGCACTGGATGCCTAACCCTGCCTACCACCTCCAATCTATGACTTATGCCACAATGAGGCTCTAACATGGAGGTGTGCTCTGTCTTAGCAAATATGAAGACTGCACTCCTCCATGTTGTCTCCAGCCCCTTTTATAACTTGGGTCCGCCCCAAACCCAGGGTGGACCACAATGGCACCTCCAGGGTCCAATAGCGGAGTGCCACGTCATCAGCGACATCACCAGCGGCCTATCCGGAACCACCACGTCACTGATGACCTCATGGCTGCCACACCCCAAACACCTCACCAGTCATATGTCTGACGACCAATGGTGAGGTTCCGTGTCATAGGGGCGGGCCTCCGCAAGCCAATCCGGAGTTGCCACATCATCAGGACACTTCATGTGCGTCGGACTATCAGAGCCTGCCACCTCACGTACATGCCCAGTGAGGCCCTTACCGGACCTAGCCTCTGATGCACTAAGTGCCTGAGCATGCTCAGTAGCCTGAACAATAGTCTCAGAAATCAGAATATCTGCCCAGGCATGCTCAGTAGGCACAACACAGGACTTAGACATGGTTCGATGTCCAAGTACCTGTGCAAAGAGGCTTTTCGCACTAAGTGTAGGAGCATGCTCAGTAGCCTGAACTGAGGACTCAGCCTCAGGAATAGCACAGTCAGGCTAAGCATGCTCACTAGGCGAAACACTGAACTTTGGCTCAGGCTGGGGTAAATCGGCACGCACATGCGCACTAGCCGCATCTCCACACTTAGATGTGCAGGAGGAAGCAGCCAGCTGGACAACCCGAGGCATGGCCAAAAATGGCAGCCAGCGCCTGGGCGCAACTGGAACTGCAGCAGGCTGCTTGCGGCTGTGGCGGTGCCGATTCGGAACATATAGTGTCAAACTGGGGGTTACAAATTCAGGTGTCTTCAATAATGATTAACAAACCTCACTACAAGTAACTTTTAACCCTTAACACAGATAAAAGGTTACCATCATTCATATTAACTTATGTTATATATATAAAAAAATACCCAAAATAAAACAAATAATTACAAGTATTTTTAACCCTAGAACGCGCAACCATAGAAATCTACCATAGAAAACAAGTGACCTAGCAGGCCTGCGAGGCCCCAGGTATGCGTTCTATGGTAAAAGCTCTATACCTGTATATTATTTAACAAAATTAAATGTAAAATAAAATAATACTTTTTAATATGCCCTAAAAAATTTTTTATTTTTTTTTACAACCCAAACAAATATCACAAAATATCATTCACAATAATCAACCCATTAAATCTCCATCAATTATAAGGTGCATAAAAATAAAACCAAAATGTTTGTCCACAAAGACTTGGCAAAAACAAATCCCAAGACATGTTCTTGTTTACACTGTGGGTGTTCTACTTCACCAATCTTGATTGCTGATTGTTGAACACCGAATTAATCCATTATTTAAATCTTGAGTCATATGATTGTCCATCAAATATCATGTATAAATACACCAACATCAATATTAATTCTAATGTTTAAAAATAACAAATTCCTATCAATGAAAAGTAATCAAGATAATTAATCATGAAAGCAAAAAATAATTATGCGGAGGGTAGATATGACACTGTGATACAATGTAAGGTAGTCAATGTGCAGCTTGCAAAAGAGTGTGCCCTCTAAATAACTCATTAGACAGCCATTAATGTCTAAAACGCTGGCAACAAAAGTGAGTACACTCCTAAGTGTAAATAGAAAAATGGTGAGGAAGCAATTCAAATATTTATATAAAATAAGATGATTCCCAACACGCTGAACTGATCTGCAGCACAGTGGTCAAGACCATACAGTCTTTTAACAGGACAGGTTCTGTTCAGAGCAGGCCATGGTCGACCAAAGGTTGAGTGCACATGCACAATGGCATATCCAGAGTTTGGCCTTTCAAAATAGATATATGAATGTTGCCAGCATTGCTGCAGAGGTTAAAGAGGTTGGGGGTCAGCTTGTCAGTGCTCAGACCATATGCCGCACACTGCATAACATTGATTTGAATAAAGGCCCCTTTACACACTGAAACTTTCTAGCGATCCCACCAGCGATTCCAACCTGGCCAGGATCGCTACAAAGTCTCTGGTGAGCTGTCAAACAGGCAAACCTGGCCAACGACGCAACAGCGATCCGGACCTGCAGAACGACCTAGCTGGTCATTGGGGACGTTGTAAAGCAGCTTTTTGAAAGGGAAGTCGCTAACGAAGTCGCTGTAAAGTCCCCTTTACACACTAAAACTTTGCTGCACAGCGGGAAACAAAGGACCAAAGAATGGTCCTGAACGATTTGTAGCGATCACAACTTCACAGCAGGGGCCAGGTTGCTGATGTGTTTCACACACTGCAATGTCGCTGGGGAGGTCGCTATAACGTCACAAAACTGGTGACGTTACAGCGATGTCGTTTGCGATGTTGCAGTGTGTAAAGCCACCTTGACTGTTATCCTCAAAGGAATAATCATCGAAAGATGATGCTAAAGAAAGCCCACAAACAGTTTGCCGAAGATAAGCAGACAAATTACATAGATTACTGGAACTATGTACTGTGGACGGATGAAAAAAAGATAAACTTATTTGGTTCAGATGGTGTCAAGCATGTGTTGTGGCAACCAGGTGAGGAGTACAAAGATTAGTATGGCTTACCTACAATCAAGCATGGCGGTGAGGGTGTCATGGTTTGGGGCTACATGAGTGCTGCCGACTGTAAGGAGCTACAGTTCATTGAGGGAACCATGAATGCCAAAATATACTATGGCATACTGAAGCACAGCATAATCCCTTCCCTTTGGAGGTCACAGAGCATTGTCTGTCTCTCTGGCTGTCTCCTCCTTCTCTGTCTGCCTGTCTCTGTCCCTGCCTGCATGTTTGTCTGTCTCTTTCCCCATTTGTCTATTTCCCCATCTGTCTCTTTCCCCATCTGTCTCTTTCCAGGTCTGTCTCTTTCCAGGTCTGTTTCTTTCCAGGTCAGTCTCTTTCCAGGTCAGTCTCTTTCCAGGTCTGTCTCTTTCCAGGTGTGTCTCTGTCTGTCTCTTTCCCTGTCTGTCTCTTTCCCCATCTGTCTCTTTCCAGGTCTGTCTCTTTCCAGGTTAGTCTCTTTCCAGGTCTGTCTCTTTCCAGGTCTGTCTCTTTGTCTCTTTCCAGGTCTGCCTCTTTCCAGGTCTGTCTCTTTCTGTCTCTTTCCCCGTTGGTCTTTGTCTCTTTCATCGTCTGTTTCTGTCTGTCTCTTTCACCGTTTGTCTCTGTCTGTCTCTTTCCCTGTCTGTCTCTATCTCTGTCTCTTTCCCTGTCTGTCTTTCTGTCTGTCTCTCTGTCTGTCTCTCTGTCTCTCTGTCTGTCTCTGTGTCTGTCTCTGTCTGTCTCTCGCTATCCGTCTCCCCACCGACATCTTATTACCTCACATATAAGCTTCTTATACTATGAATGTCTTTTGTTCCTATAGCAACCAATCACAGCTGCTACTAATAACCTGTAGCTCCAGGCTCCATTTACTTTAATGGAGGCATATTTTTTGGAGAGTAACTGTAAAGTGCGGGTTTAAATTTTCCTGTCAAAACAGTCTACGATGTTCCCTGGGTCACATGAGGTGTCTGTGCAAAATTTCGTGATTGTAAATGCGACAGTGCGGATACACTTTTCGTTTCACTTTTTCCCCATTATGTAGATAGGGGCAAAATCGATTGGTAAATTGGAACGCACGGGGTTAAAATTTCGCCTCATAACATAGCCTATGACGCTCTCAGGGTCCAGACGTGTGAGTGTGCAAAATTTTGTAGCTGTAGCTGCGACGGTGCAGATGCCAATCCCGGACACACATACACACACACACACAAACACACACACACACACACACACACATATTCAGCTTTATATATTAGATTATGCAGTCACTATTTGGTAGTAATATGTGGTCTAGTCATGATGTGGCGGTATTTATCCATTTTATGTAGTACTAGCTGCACTACCCGGCTTCGCCCGGGTTAATAACTGCAGTTAACAAAATAGAATGTATTAACAAAAATGTATTCTGCACACAAAAACCACAAAACAAATAGATATAAAAGTAATTATAATGTCTGTTTCCCCCACTGTATATATCTCTGTCTCTCTCTCTCTCTCTCTCTCTCTATCTTTGTCTGTCTCTTTCTCCGTCTGTCTTAATCTTTTTCCCTGTCTATCTATCTCTTTTCCTGTCTGTCTATCTATCTCTGTCACTTTCCCTGTCTGTCTCTTTCCCTCTCTTTCCCTGTCTGTCTCTTTCCCTCTCTTTCCCTGTCTGTCTCTTTCCCTCTGTCTCTTTCCTTGTGTCTGTCTCTTTACCTGTCTTTGTCTGTCTCTTACCCTGTCTGTCTCTTTCCCTGTCTGTTTCCCTGTCTGTTTCCCTGTGTCTGTCTCTGTCTCTTTGTCTGTGTCTGTCTCTTAACCTGTCTCTCTCTTTCCCTGTCTGTTTCTGTCCCTGTCAGTCTGTCTCTTTGTCTGTGGCTGTCTCTTTGTGTCTGTCTCTTACCCTGTCTATGTCTGTTTCTTACCCTGTCTGTGTCTGCCTCTTTCCCTGTCTGTGTCTGTCTCTTTCCCTGGCTGCATTGTGACACGCCAACATTCCATTTAAGGGCGTTGCTGCGCATTCTTCTGAAGTTCTGGCTGCACTGTGGCTCCCAGCTCCATTCGCTTTAATGGAGGCAGGTTTTTTTGGTGAATAACTGTAAAGCGCGGGGTTAAAATTTCCCCTCAAAACATAGCCTATGATGCTCTCGGGGTCCAGAAGTGTGAGCGTGCAAAATTTTGTGGTTGTAGCTGCGACAGTGCAGATGCCAATCAAACACACATACATACACACATTCAGCTTTATATATTAGACTAGCTGTACTACCCGGCTTCGCCCGGGTTAATAACTGCTGTTAACAAAATACAATGTATTAACAAAAATGTATTCTGCACACAAAAACCACAAAACAAATAGATATAAATGTAATTATAATGTCTGTCTCCCCCTCTGTATATATCTCTCTGTCTCTCTCTCTCTATCTCTTTGTCTGCCTCTTTTCCTGTCTGTCTCTGACTGTCTCTGTCTCTTTCTCCGTCTGTCTCAATCTCTTTCCCTGTCTGTCTATCTATCTCTTTCTTTCCTGTCTGTCTATCTATCTCTTTCCCTGTCTGTCTATCTATCTCTGTCACTTTCCCTGTCTGTCTCTTTCCCCGTCTGTCTCTTTCCCTCTGTCTCTTTCCCTGTGTCTGTCTCTTTGTCTGTCTCTTTACCTGTCTTTGTCTGTCTCTTACCCTGTCTGTCTCTTTCCCTTTCTTTCCCTGTCTGTCTGTTTCCCTGTGTCTGTCTCTGTCTCTTTGTCTGTCTCTTAACCTGTTTGTGTCTGTCTCTTAACCTGTCTCTCTCTTTCCCTCTCTTTCCCTGTTTGTCTCTTCCCCTGTCAGTCTGTCTCTTTGTCTGTGTCTGTCTCTTTCCCTGTCTGTGTCTGCCTCTTTCCCTGTCTGTGTCTGTCTCATTCCCTGGCTGCATTGTGACACACCAATATTCCATATAAGGGAGTGGCTGCGCATTCTTCTGAAGTTCTGGCTGCACTGTGGCTCCCTGCTCTATTCACTTTAATGGAGGCAGGTTTTTTGGTGAATAATTGTAAAGTGCCGGGTTAAAATTTCCCCTCAAAAGATAGCCTATGACGCTCTTGGGGTCCAGAAGTGTGAGTGTGCAAAATTTTGTGGCTGTAGCTGCGACGGTGCAGATGCCAATCCCAGACATACACACATACACACACACATACACACATTCAGCTTTATATATTAGATTATTGGTCTTGGTATAGTGGATTGTGTTGTGTATGGAGGTTAGTAGTTCTCTCTGATATCTCTGGGTCATTTAACTATTCCCTGTCATGTCACTATAACACAGTAGAAAATATGCATTCATTGAGGTTCTCTGTTGAAAATAAATAATCACCTTTTTTAGATTACAACAGTCCTTGTCTAGATTATTGGGTCATGCTCTCTAACTGTGCACCCCATGCCATTAGCAACAGGTGTTCTTATTCTCTTAGCAGGTTCCTACTCGCCTTAAATTTTTTTGGCTTTATTTCTAATAAAAAATTTTTTTATGTGTTTAGGGTTTTTTTAATGTTTACTAGAAATTCATGGTGGCCATGTCTAATTTGGCATGACACCATGAATTTCCAGCTTAGTACCAGCTGATAATACAAATCAGGCCCTAACCCTATTATTACCCAGCATGCCACTGCCATCAGGGCCACTGGACAAGCTGGGTAAAGTGCCAGAAAATAGCGCATCTATAAATGCGCCATTTTCTGGGGCAGGTGGGGTCTGCAATTCACAGCAGGGGACACCAAGACAGGTTGGGCCACCCTGCACTGAGGATTCCAGCCCCCCGCTGCCTGGTTTTAACTGGCTGGAAATCAAAATTCAGAGAAGCTCAATATTTTTTTAAAATTATTTAAATAAATATTTTAAAAAAAATTGTGTGGGCTCCTGCCGTATTTTGATGGCCAGCCAGTTAAAACCAGGCAGCGGGGGGGTGGAATCCTCAGCGCAGGGTGGCCCAAGCTGTGTGGGCGTCCCCTGCTGTGAATTGCAGACCCCAGCTGCTCCAGAAAATGGCGCAAGGTAAAGCCAGGCTGGGATTCACAGCATGGTAAGGTCCAAGCATTCTGGGCTCCCCACGCTAAAAACTGCAGCCCGCAACTGCCCCTGGAAATGGCACATTGTTTCTTAGCGCCATTTCCTGGTGCTTTACCTGGCTTGTCCAGCAGCCCTGATGGCGGTGGCATACTGGGTAGTAAAGGGGCTAATACTTTGTATTCTCAGCTGGTACTAAGCCCGAAATTCATGGTGTCATGCCAAACTAGACATGGCCACCATGAATTTCTAGTAAATACTAAAAAAAATAAAACACTAGAAATGTTTTTTATTAAAAAAAACAAAAAAAACATTTAGATACTCCATCTTTATAATAAAAAATCCTTAGCCCCACATAGTCCACAGGTAGAGCAATGTCAGCTCTGCTTCATCGCTCTGTAAAGACAAGCATCTATACAGAGTAGGAAGCAGAGAGAGCCATGTTGTTAGGGCCAGATGGATGGGCAGACCCGGGAGGTGGATCCACTGGACCGAACTCCCCGAAGAGGGAACGGAGTCCGGTAGCCGAAGCACTTTAGGTAGCAGAACAGTCCGTGCACTTAGAACACAATGGAGAAGTCCCTGGGACCACGGGGTCACTGATGGTGGTCCGGGTGACGGAGCTCAGGTTCGGAAGCCGGGATGATGTCAGGCGGGGTCCGGAACCGTTGGAGCGAGATGGCGGGTCACCGCAGGGAACCGGGATGGTACGGACTGTCAGGATGGTAGATAGGCAGCATTCGGGGTTTGAGATACAGCAGGACCGGATGGCAATGCAGGATCGGCTCTAAAAGAGAGAGAGGTAAGTATCTCACAGGAACACAAGGAGACCTGACTCCTAGCTTGGGAAACACGAAGAACAGGCCCCGCCCCCTTGGACATTAATCCCCTTTATACCCTGTACCTGTGTGCATCATTTCCTGTCAGTGGACACTGGCCCTTTAAGAAAGGGTCAGTGACCGCGCGCGCGCCCTAATGCGCATGCGCGCGGCCCGGGTGCCAGAAGCCAGGGCAGGAAGCTGAGAGGAGGAAGCAGCAGAGCCGGCCAGGGGCTGGGAAGCCGACGGGCGCCGGGAGCGGGGACCAGGAGGCCTGGGAAGCGCGGCCAATGGAGGCTGGAGAGCGGGGAGCGTGGCAGGTGAGCCGGGGAGCGGAGCAGAGGACCCGGGGAGCGTGACAGTACCCCCCCACGCCCCCCTCCCCGCAACCGGGACAGGAAGGCACGGATCAGCGGAGTACCCACATTCTCCCTGGGCTCCCAGGACCTATCCTCAGGACCATACCCTGCCCAGTCCACCAGGAAGAACTGTCGGCCTCGTACGGTCTTCATGGCCACGATATCCCTTACCGCATAGATGTCGTCCTCAGCAATAGGAGGAGGAGCCGGACTGGCAGCAGCGGAGAAGGGACCAAGGACAACCGGCTTGAGCAGGAGACGTGGAAGGAGTTGGGTATCCTCATCGTGGCCGGAAGCTGCAGTTTGTAGGAGACCTCATTGATCTTGTCGATGACTTTAAACGGTCCGATGTAGCGAGGTCCCAGCTTGTAGGATGGTAACTTCAATCGGACGTACTTGGAAGCAAGCCAGACGAGATCTCCCGGAGAGAAACATGGAGGATCCAGACGTCTCTTGTCCGCGTGTCTCTTCATCCGCAGGGATGCACGTGCAAGGGACGCCTTAACTGAGTCCCAAATGGTTGTAAAGTCACGGAGTACTGCATCAGCAGCAGGGATGTCCGAGGAAGAGGATACAGGCAATGGGACAGACGGCTGAAGTCCGTAGACGACATGGAAGGGAGAACAGGAGGAGGACTCACTGACGTGGTGATTATGGGAGAATTCAGCCCAAGGAAGAAGTGTGGACCAATCGTCATGATGGGCGTTGACGTAGTGACGTAAGAAAGAGGTCAATATCTGATTGACCCGTTCCACTTGGCCGTTCGACTGAGGATGGTAGGCAGAAGAAAAGTCCAGCGTTACTCCCAGATGTTTACAGAGAGCCCTCCAGAAGCGGGAGGTGAACTGAGTTCCTCTGTCGGACACAATGTGTGATGGAAAGCCGTGCAAGCGGAAGATGTGATGTATATAGGCGTCCGCGAGTTCCTGGGCAGAGGGCAGTCCAGCCATAGGGACGAAATGGGCCATTTTAGAGAACCAATCCACCACGACCCATATGACTGTGTGTCCGGAGGACAATGGCAAGTCCGTAATAAAGTCCATCGCAATGTGTTGCCAGGGAACTGAGGGTATGGGCAGAGGCAGTAGACGGCCATATGGCAGGTGTTTGGGCGTCTTGTTCCTGGCACAAGAAGAGCAAGCAGAGACAAAAGAGGCGACGTCCGTGCGAAGGGATGGCCACCAGTAATGACGTACAATCGCACTGCATGTTCTCTTCTGACCAGCATGACCGGCTGTTTTCGAGGCATGGCCCCAGTGTAGCACTTTATGCCTGTCTGTCTCAGAGACATAGGTCTTCCCGGGCGGTATCTGGGCCAGGGTGACAGGAGCCACCGGAATAATCTTACTTGGACAGACGATGGGTTGGGATGTCTCCTCTTCCTGCTCCATGGGCATGAAAGACCTAGACAAGGCATCAGCGCGTACATTCTTGTCCGCTGGTCGGAAATGGAGCTGGAAATCGAACCGGGCAAAGAACAAGGACCACCTGGCTTGCCGGGGGTTCAGTCGCTGAGCAGACCGCAGGTATTCCAGGTTTTTGTGGTCCGTGTAAATAATGACGGGATACACTGCTCCTTCCAGAAGATAGCGCCATTCCTCCAGAGCCAGTTTGACTGCCAATAGCTCTCGATCACCGATGGTGTAATTGCGTTCAGGGGCGGAGAAGCTCTTGGAGAAGAAACCGCAAGTCACCATCTTCCCGGAGGAGGACTTCTGCATGAGCACTGCTCCGGCTCCTGAGGAGGAGGCATCCACCTCCAAGGTGAACTGGCGGTTTATCTCTGGACGGTGGAGTACAGGAGAGGAGGCAAAGGCTCGCTTTAGAGAGCCAAACGCGGCGTCGGCCGCAGGTGACCAGTCCTTTGGATTAGCCCCCTTCTTGGTCAAGGCGGAGAGAGGAGCAGTCAGAGCAGAGAAGTGAGGAATGAACTGGCGGTAATAATTGGCGAATCCCAGAAAACGTTGGATTGCCTTCAGTCCAGAAGGAGGAGGCCAGTTAAGAATGGCAGAGACCTTCTTTGGGTCCATCTGCAGTCCGGTCTCGGTGATGAGGTAACCCAGGAAGGGGAGAGAAGACTGTTCGAAGACACACTTCTCGTACTTGGCGTACAGACGATTCTCTCTCAGTCTTTGTAGAACCAGTTGCACGTTCTCTCGGTGGGTCTGGAGGTCCGGAGAGAAGACAAGGATGTCATCCAGGTATACCACCACACAGACGTAGAGAAGGTCCCGGAACACGTCGTTCACTAATTCTTGGAAGACGGCTGGTGCGTTACACAGGCCGAAGGGCATCACGCAGTATTCATAGTGCCCATCACGAGTGTTGAACGCGGTCTTCCATTCATCCCCCGAGCGAATACGGACCAGGTTGTAGGCACCCCGAAGATCCAACTTGGTGAAGACACGAGCTCCTCTGAGCCGATCAAACAATTCGGGGATGAGCGGTAGGGGGTACTTGTTTTTTACGGTAATTTGGTTCAATCCCCGGTAGTCTATGCATGGTCGTAGGTCGCCCTCTTTCTTCTTTACGAAGAAGAAGCCAGCTCCAGCAGGAGAGGAGGATCTCCGAATGAATCCCTTAGCCAGGCTCTCTGTGATGTATGTAGACATGGCCCTTGTTTCGGCTGGAGACAATGGATATATCCTTCCTCGAGGTGGTGTAGTTCCCGGGAGCAGGTCAATGGCACAATCGTAAGGACGATGTGGCGGAAGTACCTCTGACTCCTTCTTATCAAAGACGTCCACGAAGGACCAATAGGCTGAGGGTAGTCTCGGTAGGGTCTCTGGAACCGGAGGTCGCCGGATGGGTTTTATGGTCTTCAGACAGGTGTCATGGCAAGAAGACCCCCATCGAGTGATATCGCCAGTGCCCCAGCTGACTGAAGGTTCGTGTGTCCGCAACCAAGGAAGACCCAGCAGGTTTGATGTGACATGTGAGGGAGGACGTAGAGAGCGATGTTCTCGGTGTGCAGAGCACCGATACGCAGTTCAAGCGGCTTGGTGATCCAGGAGATGGTGTCAGAGAGGGGTCTCCCATCCACAGAGGCAATCACAAGAGGTTTGGCGAGTGGAGTAACAGGCACCTGGTATTTGTCCACCGTGGCCTGCTGGATGAAATTGCCTGCTGCCCCAGAATCAAGGTACGCCTCAGCCATAAACCGCGTCTCTCCCGTTGTCACTTGCACAGTCCATGTAACCGGGTCTGAGAGAGTCCCAGCACCTAGGGTGGCCTCTCCTACCAACCCTAGGCTTTGGAGTTTCCCGGCCTCTCTGGACAGGCGTGAAGCAGGTGTGTGCCCTCTCCGCAGTAGAAGCAGAGACCCTTGGCGAGTCGCTCTGCTCGACGTTGTTCAGACTGTCGCACACGGTCGATCTGCATGGGCTCATGGACGGAGGCACCAGAGGTCGTTGACTGGAGTACGGCGGGCTTCTGTGGAGGAGAGGCATGCTGTACCGGACGTCTCTCACGGGACACCTCTTTGGACCGCTCCTGAAAGCGAATGTCCACTCGAGTCGCTAGGGTAATCAGGGCATCCAGGGTGGACGGCACGTCACGACCAGCCAGCTCATCTTTGATACGACCCGAGAGACCTTCCCAGAAGGCGGCGGTTAGGACCTCGTTATTCCACCCGAGTTCCGAGGCCAAGGTGCGGAAACGGATGGCGTATTGACCCACCGTCAGAGTTCCTTGACGTAACCGGAGAAGAGATGAAGCAGACGCGGAGGCGCGTCCTGGCTCGTCAAAGGTGCCGCGAAAGGCCTGCAGGAACTCTTGGAGGTTCTTGGTCATAGGGTCCTCCTTCTCCCACAAGGGGTTCATCCACGCCAATGCCTCACCCTCTAGGTGAGACATTATGAAGGCGACCTTGGCTTGGTTGGAGGCAAACAAATGCGGCAGCTGCGTGAAATGAAGGGAGCATTGGTTTATAAACCCCCTGCAGGTCTTGGGATCTCCGGCGTACCGGGGTGGTGAAGCTAAACGAAGTCTGGAAGCATCCGAAGAGGCTGCCACGGGAGCGGGAGCCGTGGATTGACTAGTGGAGGCCCGGGGCGCTGAAGATGTGACCGAGGCTTGTAGCGTGTTCAGGCGGGCGTCCACGGAAGTCATAAAGTTCAGCATGCGGGTCTGGACTTCACGCTGGCGTTGGAGTTCCAATTGCAAGGCCGCTAGTGCTTCGGCGGGATCCATGGCCTGTTCTTACTGTTAGGGCCAGATGGATGGGCAGACCCGGGAGGTGGATCCACTGGACCGAACTCCCCGAAGAGGGAACGGAGTCCGGTAGCCGAAGCACTTTAGGTAGCAGAACAGTCCGTGCACTTAGAACACAATGGAGAAGTCCCTGGGACCACGGGGTCACTGATGGTGGTCCGGGTGACGGAGCTCAGGTTCGGAAGCCGGGATGATGTCAGGCGGGGTCCGGAACCGTTGGAGCGAGATGGCGGGTCACCGCAGGGAACCGGGATGGTACGGACTGTCAGGATGGTAGATAGGCAGCGTTCGGGGTTTGAGATACAGCAGGACCGGATGGCAATGCAGGATCGGCTCTAAAAGAGAGAGAGGTAAGTATCTCACAGGAACACAAGGAGACCTGACTCCTAGCTTGGGAAACACGAAGAACAGGCCCCGCCCCCTTGGACATTAATCCCCTTTATACCCTGTACCTGTGTGCATCATTTAAGAAAGGGTCAGTGACCGCGCGCGCGCCCTAATGCGCATGTGCGCGGCCCGGGTGCCAGAAGCCAGGGCAGGAAGCTGAGAGGAGGAAGCAGCAGAGCCGGCCAGGGGCTGGGAAGCCGACGGGCGCCGGGAGCGGGGACCAGGAGGCCTGGGAAGCGCGGCCAATGGAGGCTGGAGAGCGGGGAGCATGGCAGGTGAGCCGGGGAGCGGAGCAGAGGACCCGGGGAGCGTGACACATGTCAGCTCTGCTTTATCACTCTGTACAGAGTGAGAAGCAGGCTGACAGTGAGGGTATGATTCCACTTGTGTCTCATATTGCACACTGACAGTGACAGTCAAAGTTCAATCAAGTCCATGAGCTATGGACTTGGGTGAACCCTGGCGTCATCGCCAACATGGCCGAAAGAAGCCAAACACTGCCAAGTGATGAGCAGTGCAGTGAATACTGCCGGAAGTTAATGATCAGACTTGGAAGCAGAAGCTGCCGTGATTACATTACCGATCAGAGGGGTGAGGGAGTGCAATCCTGCTCCCAATCCTCTAAGTGCTGCAATTTATATTGATAGCGGCATTTAGAGAGTTAAATAGCCAGGCATAGCACGGGCACTGTCCCTGGATGTGAGAGCCGTGGCTCGGCTGTTGAAAAAGCTGAGTCAACAGTAGTGATGGCGCGAGCACAGCTTCTGTGCCCTCACGATCTCCCATACATACCTATGTGTCATAGGTCTGTAAATACTTCCAATCTGGGACATATAGGTAAGTCCACGGTTATGAAGGGGTTAATGTAAACTACTTTAATTGTACATCCCAGTTATGGTGTATGCACAGTAGATGTTTCATAGTCAATGCTTTATTATAACAGGGATAACAGCTAACAGGTATTTGCCTATAGCCGTACAGCGTGTTCTAGAGTCAATTCTTCCTGTGGGCCCCAGACACCCCAGTTCAACCCTGCTCTCAGTCATCCTATTCCAGTCTGCTCTTGCCAGGGATGTCTGTATTAGCCATATTCAGACATACCTGACTCAAAGACTTCATGACAATTCTCTTTTGTAACCAAGCCTGTGGCTGGGCTTTACAGGAGCTCCAATATGGCTATATGTATAGCATCTGATCACAGTTCAATTAGTTCCACTGATAGGATTAGCGATTACCATGCTCCTTTCAAGCAATACAAATATAATCATTCTCAGAACACTTTGAGGATCACTACAAGTAACTATTTCCTTTTAGTTATTATTTATTATTATTATTATTAATTTATAGAGCACCATTAATTCCATGGTGCTGTACATGAGAAGGGGGCTACATACAGAATACATATACAAGTTACAGTAGACAGACTAGTACAGAGGGAAGAGTACCCTTGCGGGCTTACATTCTATAGGATTATGGGGAGGAGACAGTAGGTGGGGTGTAGATTGGGCGGCAGCTCCGCACGGTGGTCGGGCGGCAGCTCCGCACAGTGGTCAGGCGGCAGCTCCGCACGGTGGTCGGGCGGCAGCTCCCCACGGTGGTCGGGCGGCAGTGAGTTCATTGTAGATTGTAGGCATTTCTAAACAGGTGGGTTTTCAGGTTCCGTTTGAAGTTTGCAAAGGTAGGGGATAGTCTGACGTGTTGAGGCAGCAAGTTCCAGGAGACTGGGGATGCACGGGAGAAGTCTTGGAGTCGGTTGCGTGAGGAGCGAATGAGAGAGGAGGAGAGAAGGAGATCTTGGGAGGACCGGAGGTGACGTGTTGGAGTGTAGTGGGAGATTAGTTCGGAGATATACGGAGGAGAGAGATTATGCACAGCTTTGTAGGTCAGTGTTAGTAGTTTGAATTGGATACGGTAAAAGATTGGGAGCCAGTGGAGGGACATGCAGAGGGGAGAAGCGGGGTGGTATTGAGGAGAGAGGTGGATCAGTCGGGCAGCAGAGTTAAGGATGGACTGGAGAGGGGCGAGCGTGTTGGCAAGGAGGCCACAGAGGAGGATGTTACAGTAGTCGAGGCGGGAGATTATGAGGGCATGCACTAGCATTTTAGTAGATTGCGAATTGGGGAAAGGGCGGATTCTGGAAATATTTTTGAGATAAATTCTTAAACTATGTACTCCATTTGTTTTCCGTCCATATCTGATGTTCACAGAACTTTAGTATCACTGAAACAATGTTGCACCGTACACCGAGACCCTCAGTAATAAACATTATGCTGGGAGATACACATGTGGAAGACCCATGGCTGCTATAGTAACCAATTGGCATCTCTCAATGTTGTCACGGGGTGTCATTGATTTCCATGAGAGATATCCCACCAAGATTGTACCACTTAAATGCCGCTGTCAGAAATTGACAGTGGCATTTAGTGATTAAACAGCTGTGACTGGAGTTAGCTCCAGTGGCTCTGTTTGAGGCAATTGCCTACTATATGCACCTTCTCCATAACATAACAGTATGACACAGAGAAGGATGGGGTTAAAAATGAACTTGTATAGTTGACATAAATGTAAATGAGAAAACAAGAAATGCTATGTGAACATAGCCAATGGGTAGCCACACACATTAGCTGTACAAAAGCTGAATACATCAAGTTTGGAGCATCCAGCCAGCCACCTAATGTATAGGAGGGTGTCCTTTACAGTCACTACTGACAGAAATGGGGGAAACAAACAATCAGCATGTTAGGCATGGCTTATCTTTTCTTAAATTAAATATAAAAAGTTAAAATACGTTTCTGTCAATGGTTTATTCCTCTTTCCCTATAAAGAATACAATCAAGTTGAGAATGGAGTTGATAAGAATAGCTTGGCCAGAGCAAGCATTTGGCCAAAAGCTGTTTAACCTATATGATCACATGAAATAATAGTTGATATAGTAACAATATAAAAAGTAAAAATAAAAAATGGACCTGAAACAATGGATCATTGTCAAATAATTGTCATTGTATGTTTATCATGGATTGTTGGTTTATAATAACATGTAAAATAATGATGCACATAATGATCAGCATGCATAGAGAATGGTTACAACAACTATAATGGAAAGTATTCTGCATAATCTCTTGTCCACCATATTGGGTGATCCGGTTTAATCATTTACCATCACTTGTCAATGGTACAGGCTCCTTACCCGTTACTGACTAAATCTTTACTTTCCTGCCAACGATGGGCATTCTATGTAAGGAATTACTTTTCACAAGGTTTTTAGTTTACTCATTCATCTTGACTGATCGATAATTAGTGCTGACAAAAGAACAGCCCAACACAAGCTACCAGGACAAAAACATCTGGGACTCTTAGTAATAAGAAAGCCCCTGCTTCTCTTTAGTGCTAATTGCACAGTATGCAAAAGATTGTATTCACAGTTGTCTTTGCAAATGGCACACATTAACACATCATAAAGCACTGAAGTGGCTCAATATGCTGCTTTAGAGACATTCTGTTGGTTCGTATTAGGTTACCAGCTCTTAAATATGAAAGACTGATTTCAGCTTGCCATGCATGACAAGACTTTAGCCGAAGGTAGATACGGCTTATTAATTAGCTCCGCCTGCCACAGAATAGCAAATTAAAATAATCTTAATGGTTAAATTGTTTTATTACAAATAAAAATATTGCATCAGATACAGATTAAGACAAAACATTGGATGACTTTTATTTTATAGATTTATTATCATCAGTATTTTAGAAGTCATCAACATAATCTCAAGTTTTAAATGAATCATCAATAAATAAATAAATTAATTAATTAATTCATTAAATAAATAGACAGATCCATTTTATTTCTCCCCTTTGACTTGCTACCAAAAATATTAGCTAATAATATCACATTTACAATACAGATGTCATCCTTGGATTGTTTATAAAATTAATTTTGCTATTCCTCCACTCCTCACATTTATCATTTTCATGACTATTTGAATTCCTAAAAATATTTTTCCATATAGTTTTGGCAAGCTTTACCTTTCCATCACAAAATATACAGTTAGGTCCAGAAATATTTGGACAGTGACACAAGTTTTGTTATTTTAGCTGTTACAAAAACATGTTCAGAAATACAATTATATATATAATATGGGCTGAAAGTGCACACTCCCAGCTGCAATATGAGAGTTTTCACATCCAAATCGGAGAAAGGGTTTAGGAATCATAGCTCTGTAATGCATAGCCTCCTCTTTTTCAAGGGACCAAAAGTAATTGGACAAGGGATTCTAAGGGCTGCAATTAACTCTGAAGGCATCTCCCTCATTAACCTGTAATCAATGAAGTAGTTAAAAGGTCTGGGGTTGATTACAGGTGTGTGGTTTTGCATTTGGAAGCTGTTGCTGTGACCAGACAACATGCGGTCTAAGGAACTCTCAATTGAGGTGAAGCAGAACATCCTGAGGCTGAAAAAAAAGAAAAAATCCATCAGAGAGATAGCAGACATGCTTGGAGTAGCAAAATCAACAGTCGGGTACATTCTGAGAAAAAAGGAATTGACTGGTGAGCTTGGGAACTCAAAAAGGCCTGGGCGTCCATGGATGACAACAGTGGTGGATGATCGCCGCATACTTTCTTTGGTGAAGAAGAACCTGTTCACAACATCAACTGAAGTCCAGAACACTCTCAGTGAAGTAGGTGTATCTGTCTCTAAGTCAACAGTAAAGAGAAGACTCCATGAAAGTAAATACAAAGGGTTCACATCTAGATGCAAACCATTCATCAATTCCAAAAATAGACAGGCCAGAGTTAAATTTGCTGAAAAACACCTCATGAAGCCAGCTCAGTTCTGGAAAAGTATTCTATGGACAGATGAGACAAAGATCAACCTGTACCAGAATGATGGGAAGAAAAAAGTTTGGAGAAGAAAGGGAACGGCACATGATCCAAGGCACACCACATCCTCTGTAAAACATGGTGGAGGCAACGTGATGGCATGGGCATGCATGGCTTTCAATGGCACTGGGTCACTTGTGTTTATTGATGACATAACAGCAGACAAGAGTAGCCGGATGAATTCTGAAGTGTACCGGGATATACTTTCAGCCCAGATTCAGCCAAATGCCGCAAAGTTGATCGGACGGCGCTTCATAGTACAGATGGACAATGACCCCAAACATACAGCCAAAGCTACCCAGGAGTTCATGAGTGCAAAAAAGTGGAACATGCTGCAATGGCCAAGTCAATCACCAGATCTTAACCCAATTGAGCATGCATTTCACTTGCTCAAATCCAGACTTAAGACGGAAAGACCCACAAACACGCAAGACCTAAAGGCTGCGGCTGTAAAGGCATTAAGAAGGAGGAAACCCAGCGTTTGGTGATGTCCATGGGTTCCAGACTTAAGGCAGTGATTGCCTCCAAAGGATTCGCAACAAAATATTGAAAATAAAAATATTTTGTTTGGGTTTGGTTTATTTGTCCAATTACTTTTGACCTCCTAAAATGTGGAGTGTTTGTAAAGAAATGTGTACAATTCCTACAATTTCTATCAGATATTTTTGTTCAAACCTTCAAATTAAACGTTACAATCTGCACTTGAATTCTGTTGTAGATGTTTCATTTCAAATCCAATGTGGTGGCATGCAGAGCCCAACTCGCGAAAATTGTGTCACTGTCCAAATATTTCTGGACCTAACTGTATGTTGATGTTTTGATAACTTTGTGATGCTGTAAAAAACTTATTTCCCAGTAAGAAAATGGACGCTGATATCTCAATTCTCACATGCAAAATTCTTATCCTGCTATGTCCAGACAGATTTGTTTTTACTAAAACATAACAGAAAATTAAACAAAAATCTCCAGCATAATAGTTTCAGCACCACTCCAGCATTTTATGCTGCTTCTGATCCTAGCTTTATACTTACCCACCAGCTCCAGTTCCACAATGCAGTTTTGTGATGGCAAATTTTGACTGTCAAAAGTCAGAGGTAATGGACGGTCACAGGAGCTCAATGCAAGTCTATGGCAGCCAGATCGAGGTCTTAATAGACTTGCATTGAAAATTGACCACCAACTTGCTCCAGGAAACACTGAAAAGATCCAGCAGGTCATAAACTGCTGGAAAACAATGGAAGCACTCAGGCGATGCTGAACTGTAAAGATCGGGGATCGTACCGATC